>NW_027496244.1:0-183324 GCF_021521415.1 Bidens hawaiensis | reverse complement strand
ATGTATGCATACATCTCCTTGTATTTTCAAACTAATACTTTTTCTAGTATTTCTTAAATGAGGCACATAGCCTATTATGTATAAGAGTTATGGATGGTGAATAATCTCTCTTAATTATAAGTTTAATTAGAGACATAAAGTCTAATAAAAACTAATCAAATTCATAAAGAGCTCCACTCAAAAGTTTTCCATCATATGAAGAATTTAATATCAATATAAATTCTAATAAATCAAACAAGTGACATAAAGAATTTAATATAATAATTCAATAAATTTCCATTCACATTATCCAATTTTCCAACAACCATAACATACAACCCTAATCGATGATCAAGAAATTTCCCTATAAAACACCATCAAAAGTTCTCTCAATTCAAGACATCATAATGTTAAATCAGTGGCTTTTTATCAAAAGTCTCAAGAAAAGTAGGGATGTGATCGGGCTGTATCGAAAATAGCAGTACCGAATTTCAAGAAAAGTTAGTGTTGCTACAACAAGGACATTTGCTAAGGGTTTGAGGATCTCCTCAACTCAGAAGTCAGAACTTCCTAGATATTTGCTAGAGAACAACACCACCGTTAGCCTCCTGTAGGAGGGGTCGCATGCGATCAACCTTTGGCATTAAAATAAGATACTAGTTCTCGAGATGTGATAAGTAAAGAAATAATAAAGTACAGTGAGAGAATGAGAACGGAATGTTAAGTGCATGGGTTTCCTTTTATTGGCACCTCAGGAGTTTTCCATGAGTCAGAACTTCTATAAGAGATCATCTATGTGGTTTTACTTGTGAATGTGACTAAACCCATCTAAGGTACTAGGGAGGAAGAGGTGCTTCTTTCAAACACCATGGACTATTCTACAACTCTAGTCCTATACAACACGATTGTATACCTTACAAGGTACCTATTGCGCGCTTGCTTACAAAAGAAATCTTCTTTTCTATTCTTTGTAACTACTCTATCAATCATGCACTATCATCTCATTGTTACCCATAAACTATCCTAGACTACCCTAAAAAACGATCATTTTTTAGTGGCATTAAACAACCAAAAAAATGAACAAACCCATCATCCAAATCAACAAAAACTAGCTGAAGTTAATATGTTTTAATATATTAAATGATTGCCGGAATTGATACCAGAAGCAACGACAACGGATTTGCCGCTCAGCAAACTAAAACCGGTGGAGGTTTGTCGGAACCACCTCTCCACCTCTTAGTCTAATGAAGGCGGGATGATACGATCATTAATATTATTTATGTTTAATATATTAATGAAGTTTATCTTTTATTTAGTTTTCTTATTATATTATGTTTCTTTATTGTGTATTTTTTCCTATTTTATGTCTTTAGTTTTCTTATATATTTTAATCTTTGTTTGAGAAAAAGAATAAAAAAAATAAGAAGAAAATTGTTTCAGCTTTGGTTTATCTTCTTCTTTATAGTTCATGGAGTCTAACCAAGTTCCCGTTTGACTCCCTCACTACCACCATGAACCAAATCACCCGCTAACCTTACTGCCACCCTTGCCAAAATTTCCAACACCTCCTCGGCGATAACTGACCCAAAATCAACCCTTACACCCTTAATCATGGTATCGCCACTACCGCCTGTAACCGCTTCTGATGTCGCACCATCCTCAAAGCTCTATCAGTGCCTTATAGCCACATCTCATATCTACTCACCACCATCCGACCTCAAGTCATTTGTTGTTTCAAAATCACCAACAAAAGTAACCTTAGAAACTCCATTCACACCATCACCTAATTCATAAGCATACCAAAAACCCACATAATCAGTTCCTACAACTATCCTAAAACCAGGTACAAAACGGACAACAATAAATGCACCCGAACCGGTGCCAAAAACAGCACCATATGTGGTTCCATCTTGATTGAATCAAGTCATGAACTCGATATTTATAGAAAACTAATTAACCCATTAGCAGACGAAACTGGAAGACGAGAGTGGCGGCCGCCGTGGCGATCGGTCGAGACCACCCCGCTTGAGGTAGTTCGACTTGAATGGCGACCACCATAGAAAACACTTTCCGTTCTTGGGGACAAGAACATTTTGAAGGGGCGGGGATACGATCATAAATATTATTTATGTTTAATATATTAATTGAGTTTATCTTTACGATCATAAATATTATTTACGTTTAATATATTAATTGAGTTTATCTTTTATTTAGTTTCCTTATTTTTATTTTTCTTATCATTATGTCTTTGGTTTTCCTATATATTGTAATCTTTGTTTGAGAAAAAAATCAAGAAAAATAATAAGAAAATTGTTTCAAATTTTGTTTCTCTTATTCTTTCTAGTTATTGAAGCCTAAGCCACTCTACGGGTCTATCACAAGGAGGCGTTGTGAGTCCCCAAGCTTTCTTTAGAAGGATTTTACTTTAAATCCCATCTTATTTGACTTTTCAGACTTAGTTTATTGTAGCACTACTGTAGTGAGATACTACTAAGCTTGTGGACTGGAAAGTGATGATGAGGTTTCTAGCTTCTGAGATTCTGTGCTTAGAAGCTAGTGCTTGTGGCATTTGTCTTCGGAGACTTAATTCTTTATTTCTAAGTTATGTTATATGATCAATAACTATTTATCATGCCGAATATATTGACACGTTGTTGGGGTTTCAATGATGATCAGTAAAAAATTTTATTATCAAAAACCTGATTCGATAATAGTTAACTAATTAAACGGGTTAATTGGTATAAACGGAGTGGAAAAATAAGCTAATAATCAACACAAAAAAATACACTACAACAAAAAGGGCTTTTTAGTACGCACAAAACCGTCCTACAATGCTATTTTATAGGACATTTCATTTAATAGAACCAACGAGAAAAGCGTTTCATGTAAAGGGGTTGTAATAAGTCTCTAAACTCAAAAAGCGTCCTGATATTCCAAATAAGATTATGAAACCAATTTTATGGTCGCATAATATATCCATTAACAACCCAAAAAGCGTCCCAATAAAAATATATTATGATACTTTTACTATGTTTTGACATATGCTTACCTAATTGTAAACTTTTGATACACATACAAGCGTCCTTAAAAATTAATTTATAATACCCTTATGATGGAACATTATAGTAGCAAGAAAAGGGTCCTAATATCCCAAACAAGATTGTGAAACTAAATTTTATGGTCGCATAATATATCTATGAACAACTTAAACATCCTAAAAACATATTATGACACTTTTACAATGTTCTAACGTTTAGGACAAAAATTAGAAGTCCTAACAAATCATATTATACAACCATTTTTTAAACGTTCACACACACAAGTTTACTATACGGTTATAGACATCTAAATATTGAAAGAAATAAACTTCATTATAACAAAAAAAACTAAACATAAATAAGTTATAGCATAATCTAACATAAACTCTTGTAACATTCAATAAAAAAAATTAAAGAATAAAAGAAACCAACACCATTAAATCCCGAGTCATCATGCGTACGTCATCAATCCTTACGGACTACCTACAAATAAACCATCCATGTATAAGTATTAAGTTCCATGTTATTAAAATTATTCGTATCACAAGTTTAACAAATACATACCGAGATACATGGACAAGGCCATGCGATGGATGCACCAATATAATCTTGAATTGTGGAAAATAACCCATATGGTCTCACCAACTTTTCATCTATTTTTATTGGTACTTGAACATTACCTCACACCATTTTGGTCCAATCTCTATACCACCAACTAGCTCATTTGGGTCCAAGCTCTTCACCCATCCTCTTGCTACAGGCTCAGTAGGGTTTAAAATACTTTTGAGGAAAACTTCATCTCCGACCTAGATTTTAGTTTTCAACAAACAGTTATATATTAAACTCGAGTCATTATAGTGCAAAATCATTTTAAAAAAAAGATTTTACACTAGCAGGCTAACATTTTATAGAAAAAGTAATATGAAAAGAAAACATGAATAGAGTATATTAAAAATGTGAAGAAAAAATATTAACATAGTTGCTAAAAAATCATTAAACTCATTGTCACAATTATAAATAATTAAAAAAATAAAATATCATGTAAATTTACTGATATGACACCATTAATACCACCTTTAAAAAGACGGTTATACCTCTGCACATTCTTATGGACCTCAACAACTTCTGTCTCACGCATAATAAGTAAAGATGCCAATGTTGATAACTTACTATTTCCACCTACAAAGTTAAGGGCACAACCTCCAGTCGTGCTTCTTAAAGGAAATGCAAATTCAACCTACAAATTTATTAATTGTATTATTATTTATTATTCACTTGAAAAACAATAAATGAAGGAATTTTAAGAAACTTTGATGGGTCATTGAAGCAGTTAACCAGCTTTGGTCTTTTACTGATTGGTCTTATTGTCATATATGGCACAAAGAATTATTATCATCTGAAGTGATATCTCTATACATGTTTCATATATGTGAATAATGCCACAATGTTCTGCAATGTCAAAAGACATAAAAGTAAGTTTAAAAAAATTAATATATAAATTTTAAAAATAAAGTTTTTCTGAGATATAATAAAGAAAATGGATGAAAAGATACAAACAAATACCCGCAACTCATCTAAATTGCAATACTTAGCAACACTGAGGATGTTTTCAATTGAAAAAAGATACAATCACTTCATTCTAACCATTTGTTTACACCAAAGCCACAATCAAAACGTGTACAAAAAATATATGAAAATTTGAATTTTGAAAATGTGAAACAAATGGTAACAATAATTAAAGTTTAACAATCATATCTCCATCTGGATTAAAAGGAAGGATTACTTATCGCCACGGTAGCTTTTGTTTAAAGTTTAATAATCTGCATATTTATGACATCGGAATATGAACTTACAACTTTTCTTGCCATGTCATCGACATACACACATCCTTCTATCCTTTTACATACACGTTCAAACATTTGGGCTAAAATATAAATATTTCTTGTTTGGGTCATCATTTTTTTGTATTCATGATAACATAAAAATCAACCAATACATATGAAACAACTAGAAAAACACAAATCCCGTACAAAACAAAAATATATTACCATCTCGTCATGTCCTATCAAAACCTTTTGGACCGCCCTTATGCATATTTTTTGACACTTGAATCTCTTGGCCCACAAACAACGCTTCTGCATGTTCAATTATATATGCAACTCAGTTGACCAAGAACATCAAGAGAAAAATCTAAATAACAAATAGTAGTTATAAAGACTTTGTCTTAAGAAGACTACTAACATTTTTATTATTCGATAAGCTCAACAGTTATGAGAAATCATCTTCTTGAATGCTTTTAGGTCTGCTCTTCCTCATTTTGTTTTGTTGTATGTACATCGATAGAAATGTTTTTCCATTAGCTTACATTTGTTTAGCTTATAACAATGTTCAATTGTCGTTGGATTCAAAAAGTTAATTAATATTAATATCATCTCAAATACATCACTAACTAGAAATTTGAATGGCAAAAAAAATAGAAAATAAATAAAAATAGCTTCATCAAAGCTGCATACTGAAATTCAGGATAAAAAAAGCTTGCAAATTTAATACAATTTCAACACATAGTCAAAGAACACAGGTTCATAGTTGGAACTATTCTAGCAGTTTTACTATATCTATAATATAGTGTTTGGTGGATAAAAAAGGGGGCTCATGACTTTGGAAAACAAAGGATTAAAAGGTACCGGTCATGATCATGTATTATGAACAGGTGTTTATGAAAAGTAAATGGTATAAGGATCTGGTATATGCACTGTAGGAAGTATTATGAAATTCGTCTACACAAGACTTGCATTTATAAATCAAACAACATAATTGGAATGCATAACTATACACAGATACAAGAAATTGATAAATTAGATCATTTATGAATCAAACTTAGGGTCACTTTTGAAGAACATATGACGTCATATTCTATTTGTAAATCACACTGATAACAAAGAATCAATTAAAAACTGGAAGAATAAATAGAATTACATAGTTACATCATTTTACATAAACACAGAACCACTCATTTTTTATCAACTGAACATATACATTACTGACCTAGGATTGAAGCACCTATTGAATCACTCGCCACCGACAATTTTCTGGTGATTGAACCACTTCCGATTATATTAATGGCGGATGTATCCTTTTGGCGATTGAATTACACATAATATCCGAAATTAGGTGGTTCCGCTAATGGTTGAATTAGGGTTAAGCGGTTTGAGTGTTGAGAGGGAAACTTGTAACATCCTGATTCTGATAAGATTAATAAAACAAGTTTCGTTTATTTAATAGTGTGTCGTTTATCGGTTTAGATAAATTAAATATAAGATGATGGGCTTGGACTTTAAAAGATGGAATAAGAGATGGAATGGGCCTTAGATTCATGGGCTTAAGGGAGTATAAATACCCCTTAAACCCTAAACCTTTCCATTTTTATCCATCTCTACACCATAGCCTACACCATCAAAAACACACACTAACACCATCCTATATCCCGACTCAAGATCCGAAGGCGAAAACCCGAGCTTGTTGGTGCTAGAACATTATAACAAATCGAACCTACATCAAGACCGACTCGTGTTCGTGAACCGACCCGTTTAAGGTAAGTTTATAATTAGAAATAGTTCATTTAGGTCCGGATTCATTTAGATAATCTTAAAATTGTATACATATGGTAAAAACGAACCAAACGTGATGATTCTTGCTTAAAACCGTTAACGATTGATAGGTTAATTGCTAACCTAAAGAACCCGTAATATAGATGTCTAAATCTCACCCCATAAACACGAATGTTTGGATGAATGAAGGGTTAGGGTTTGTTGGCGCTGGTATTACGAGTTCAATGGTACCTAAATTGTGTTATCTCATTAAGAATCGGAGGTTTAATCGCAGATCTGAGGTAGGTTGACTGTGGGTGTTCTTGGCGATTTTGACCTTGACCTTTGAGTCAAAGTTGGATAAGAATGATGCCATTCGTTATGTCTAGATAACGAATTAGTTCACCCATGTTGAGATAAAGAATTAGTTAACCAATTCGTCATGGCAATGTAACAAATCAGTTCCCTAGTTCGTTATGATAAGATAACGAATCAAGTGATTCGTTACTCACCCAATTCGTTACGATAAGATAACGAATCATGTCAAGTCAAGATAAAGAAGTAGCTAACGAACTAATCTAACGAATCGGATCATGTAAGATGACGAATCAGATAACGAATCAGGTGATTCGTTACTCAACAATTCGCTAAGTTCGGATAACGAATTAGACCACGAATCAGGTTATGATCAGATAACGAATCAGTCTTAATTCGTTATAGAGAATGATTTAACGAATTAGAAAATAATTTAAAATCCTAATGGAAAATGTGTTGAGACAGTTAATGAAAATAAAACTTTTCCAAGCTGACCTGGCAGCTTAACCCCAGCCAGGGGCTTTGCCCCTTGGACCTCGCTAGGGGCTGCCGCCCCTAGAACCCCGCTGCCCGGGGACCCCGTTCGTTGAGGGTTATAACTAGACTAGAAACGCGATATGAGTAGTGATAGTTAAACTGATACGTTTAATTGTTATATAGTTAGTTGTGCACAGCTCAAGAAGGAAATTACCATTAACGGTGAACGTAACCGCATTCAGGTGAGTTTCTAGCCCCATTTCCTTGTTATGTTTTCGGGGTTGTGTGCATACTCGATGTGATAGTTAATACACTTACCTTAAATGGTAAGTGTATGCCATGTATGATTTATATGTTAATTATGTACGTCTTGAATGTGAATGAAAGCTTGTCGGTACGTGAACGATTTTCGGATATTGCACGTACTGACAAGGGAGGTATGTATGTAATAGATGAATGAGTATGATAGAAATATGTACAACATATGAATATGTATGAATGAGTAAAGAATGTATATGTATGTTACGGGGAAGTAAAGACAGAATGTATGAAGATGAAGAAGTAAGGATCAGACCCTAATAATATCTGAGATAGAGAAGAAAGGGATCAAAACCTAATAATATCTGAGATAGAAAAGTAAAGAGGGATCCATGCCTACTAATATCTGAGATAGACAAGAAAAGGATCAGACCCTAATAATATCTGAGATAGACAAAGAAAAGAGGGATCAGACCCTAATAATATCTGAGATAGAAAAGACAGTAATTATATAGTATGAAAGTTATAAAGTATGAACGTATGTATGAAGTTATGTAATGAAAGTAAACTAGTTAAGTTATTATTATGTATCTTTGGATGTATAATTGAAGGTAAGTGTACGTATTGTATGATGTGTGATTAACTAGAACTCAGTCAGCGTAGCTGACTTTTAGTATGCACGCAGGTGAGTAGGATGAGGCAGCTGGCTTGAGCGGGGACACATGGCGGAAGAATAAGAGTCTCGCATCTGAAGATGCAAGTTGTTTTATGTTTAATGTTTTAATGTTGAAAGACAAGAATGTTTTAAGACAAGTTATAAATTATTATTGTAATGTTATGAAAGTTTTATATTCTACGTAAAGTTTTAATTAACTCTGATATTTAGAACCGTGTTTATGAGTAAATCCAACATCCAATGTAGGGCACCGGTAACGGGGCCTTACAAAACTAAATGCCACAACTATTAGGTCTGATTTTGGTTTGAGAGCGAGAGAGGGAAACTTAATATTTTATTTTCAAAATTGCCGCTAATAGGAATTGTCGTTGATTGATCAAACTAATCGAGATTAAGGGGGATGGGTTTTTATGGAACCATAATGCAAGTGTGAAAGTGTGAAACAAAAGAATATTTGTTTAACTAATTTAATATTAAACTCTTGTCAAAACAATATCTTAAGATAAGTTTGTTTAAAAACGATCGAGTAATTATTAGGGGTGTAAACGAGCCAAATTTAAATGAGTTCGAGACTTGATATAAGTTTCTTTAATAAACAATATTTAGCCCGAATTTCACTTATCTAGATCAAGCTAGCTCGCTAGCCTTTTTTTATGCAATTTGTTTATTGTAAAATATATATTTTTATATGATGATACTTATAATGTAAAAAAATATCAGAAAAATATATTGTGATATCACTACGTGAATATCGACCTTCAGTTACACATGTGGTCTCGGCGATTTGCCACACTTCGGCTTAAATGTGTGGCTAAAAGGTCTTTGACCATGTTTGAAAACCTTCCAGAATGTTTTGGACACACATATTATTCTTTACGTGACCATTCTATACCTAGTCAGGTACTTTTCGCCACACTTTGAAAAAAACTGTGACAAAAACTAGCCACATTATAAAAACATGTGGCGAAATGTGACCTACAGTCATAGTTTGTTTGATCTTTGATACATGTGAACAAAAACACATGCATTAGCCACAAACTGTGACATTTAACTAGCCACATGTTTTAATAGTGTGGCCAAATTTGACAAACGGCTACTGTATTGATAAGAGATGTGTCTAAAAGGTAAAAGATATAGCCACTTATATTACGTTGTGTGACCTAATGTCACATTTCTAGCCACATTTTTAATAAAGTGGCGAAATATGACGAACAACCATTGTATTTATTAGTTATGTGGCTAAAACGCTTAAAATATATGGCCACTTATACGACGTTGTGTGACCAAAGAGTAGTTTACTTTTATTTTTCATAAGTTTTTTATTGTCACGGATACACTTATTATGTGTGGCTATAAGTTATAAATGGTCACACTAAAATATTTTTAAGTGTGTCCAAATGTAATTAATGGCCACTTATACGAGGTTGTGTGACCAAAGAGTATTTTAGTTTTGCTTTTTATAAGTTTTTTATTGTCACGGATACACCTATTATGTGTGGCTATAAGTTATAAATTGTCACACTTAAAGGATATTTTTGTGTGTCCAAATGTAATTAATGGCCACTTATACGAGGTTGTGTGACCAAAGAGTATCTTAGTTTTGCCTTTTATAAGTTTTTTAATGTCACGGATACACTTATTATGTGTGACTATAAGTTATAAACTGTCACACTTAAAGGATGTTATAGTGTGTCCAAATGTAATTAATGGCCACTTATTCGAGGTTGTGTGACTAAAGAGTATCTTAATTTTGTTTTTATACGTTTTTTATTGTCACGGATACAGTTATTATGTGTTGCTATAAGTTATAAATTGTCACGCTATAATATTTTTAAGCGTGTCCAATCGTCATTAATGGCCATACGTTGATTTGACGAGTGGCGACGTCATCATTGCCTTTACAGTTTCTTGTGCCGCCAAATTCAAATTGTCAGGGAGATGTACCGGCGGTTTCCGATGGTGTTTAAATTCCAGTCACAATCACAATCCACAATCACAATCACAATCCATAATCAGAATCCACAATCACAATCACAATCCACCTTTCTTCCGATTATAATTTCCGATAATGGCTGCAGCTTGGCTCGAACGTGCACCGGGTGCTCAAGCCCCCATCTACTACGACCCCACATTTTTCACCATACGATTCCACTTTTTTTCCGGCGCCTTACGGAGGAATCAAAGGGTGAGGTATATTGACTATGTCAACCCTCAAACCTTCACGTACCAACAACTTAACCGAATGGTTAGGTGGCTTGGGTACACGACTGCTAATTATTTCAGCATTGAAATGGTAGTGCCGAGAATCGAGGCGGCGTACATCGAGTTGGACGACTTGGAGCACTTCAAGGCGGTGTCCGTTTATGGGGCATTCCATTCTCAGGTGAACCTTCGCCTCCATAGGCTTAGGGACTCCACCTACACCTCCGATGGCATGTACGAGAGGATCATGCCCTCTCATACTCCAGAAGAGAATCCGGATGTAGATTTGGATACGGAATCTGATGTAGATTCCGATATGGAATCGGATGCTAGGTGTTAGTTTTATGTAATTTGGTTTTCTATATTAATGTAAATGTTATTATTGTAAATGTTATTATATTTTGGTATTAATATGTTATGTGAATGTTATTATTAACTGAAAATGTTATTATTATATTTTGGTTGCGTTTTTTAAGCGTAGTTGATGTTGATTTTTTATAAATAACTTTAAAATAGATGTTAGTGTGAGTGAATAACAAAATAGACCTAAAATTTAATTTTTGGTAGTTGAGACAGTAATTTGTTGTAGTTTAGTTGATTTGTGACGTATCTAGTAAGATAAACTACTTTTTTTATTTTAATTAACCTGAATGTAAGCTATTATTACATAAATATATTTCAAAGATTTTCTGACAGGTATTAAAAGCGTAAAAAACATGTGATATACTAGTTTTTTTTTATTTTAATTAACTTGAATGTAGGCAATCATTACATAAATATATTTCCAAGATTTTGGACAGGTAGTAGGTATAAATGTAATTAATTTCCAAAATTAATTAGCTTTTGTGCGTTTCCAAAGCGTGTGGAAACCATTTTGACAGGTAGTATGTAGTTTATACACTCAACAACCAACTATATAACAACAGAGACTTTAATGACTGCAATAAAACTGGTGACTGAAATTTATTACACTTCTATATATGTTATGTAAATTCCATACTTGGCCATGCAGAAAATATCTAAGGTTTCCACAGATCTTAAACCTCCCAAAGATGTTAGATTTTGATAAAATCCTTTCCAAAACTCAATGCCGTCACCAAATCTTAAATGTAAGGTTACTGGTGATGTCATTGAGTTTGGAAGCGGTTTTTCAAAACTAAATTTTATTTGTTCAAAGGCTTCTTCAAAATCTGGAGGGTACAATTTTGGTATGCATGTTAGTGAAAAGAAGGGCATAATGGTCTTTTTTTATAAAATGAGTTGATAATGTTTTGCAGGAAACCAGCTGTTGAAAAGTATGTTGAAACATAACCAAATAGAGGTTGTGCAAGAAACAAAACCATCAGACGAGAAATGATGCATTTTTGGGCTTTCTTTGTATTAATGTAACTTTGATATAGCACGAGTCAGTTATGAGTGTAATGACTTTATTGATCTTACTATGGTACACTACAAGTCAATTGTGACTTTTATCGATGTAACATGATGTATGTTTGAACTTGACACCAATTGACCAAAATAGCCAGAAGATTAAATGAATTCAACAAACCGGCCTGTACGTATAAGTAGTAATATTATTAAAAACAACCAATATTTCTTTAGTTTGAATTAAAAAGTACAATGTAAAGAAGGAAGATATCATGTATCACAACTATATTTAAACATTATTTACATCTAACTAGCCGAACGAACACAACTGCTGGGTCGACAACCCCGACATCGGTGTCAATCTCCATTACGAATAGTTGTAGGCTTTTTCCAGGGCCGCCAGTAATCATCCGGGGACTCATTACGAAGCAGTTGATTTGGTTGTACAAGTGGCAATGTATTACCCTCATGAGGGAAAGTTACCGTACTAAATTCCTCATTGACCTCGTCATACGAATGCCTATAATTCTTGGGTGGAGTCATGAGGACAACATGTTTTTTTCTATCTAGCTGATCTTGAACATAAAACACCTGGCGTGCTTGCGAGGCCAATATGAACGATCATCCTTGTGGCCAAATTTGTTTAGGTTGACCGACATGTAACCAAGAATATCATGTTTGACATGTTTACGGTCAACTCATTGGCACAGGAAGACCGGAATTCTTTAGTATGATAATCTAGGACCCATATCTCTTGCAAAACCCCAAAATAAAAGTTTTGTCTATACGTCACCATGTCTTTTTTTATGTGCATGTCATCCACCTCTACACCAACCCCGCTGTTCTGGTAAACTCTACCATCATGAGATTTTGTACAAAATTCAAAACCGTTGATGTCGTACGAGTCGTATTTGTAAACGTTGCGGTGTGCTCCGTGTGCAATCCACTTTACGGTTTCCGATACAGAACTTGGGGAGCCCGCTAGCTCTCTTTTAACCTGAATTTCATTACAAGGATTAGATTCTTCACCTACATTGCATAAACTATAAAAAAAAATTTAAAAATTATAGAAGACTTAATAAATTGATCTACCTTGTCGCGTAACCAGTCACCAAACTTTAAAGTATGCCCCTTCTCCAGCAATGCTTGTCGTTTACCAGGCATTTGGTTTTTCAAAGAGGTCTTGTGTTGTCTGCAAGTAAGAGTATAATATATTGCAAATTAATATATATATATATATACATACATATTTATATATATATGTATGTATATATTAATTTTGGGTGCGTTTGCTTAGCGTTTTAGGTTTTTAGCTTTGTTTTTTTGCCTTTGAACGTCTCGCGTAACTACCGTACGTTAAGGCATTAGCGTACAGTAACTGCACCCTATATATATTTGTATAAATATAATTAAGAGTATATGTGTTAGTAATACTTACTCGATATACGGCGCTATTTCAGGCATATTCTGCAGCACATAGAAATGTAATCTCTTGAAAAGATCAGGAGAAACTTCAACTGATTTAACGCCTGTGACAGGGATTGTCTCCCCATTATCATCATGCTTATCATGTGGAATACCAACAGTACTCTTGATGTTTTTTTTGGTAATCGCTCAGAAACTCGATTGTTTCTTCCGCAATGTTCTCCTCAGCAATGCACCCTTCTGGATAAGTTTTGTTTCGCACATGCCCTTTGATAACCTTCATACACCTTTCAAAGGGATACATCCAACGAAAGCATGGTGGCCCACATAATTTTATCTCTCTAACAAGGTGCACGGTTAAGTGAACCATGACATCAAAAAATGATGGCGGAAAGTACTTCTCCAGCAGGCACAGTGTAACTATTTGCTCTTCCTACATCTTATCAAGCTCTTCTACAATGATTTCTTTGCTACAAATTGACTTGAAAAAAAACAAAGCCTGATTATAGAATTTCTCATTGGTTCTGGCGTGATAGACCGTATTGCAAGGGGCAGAAACTGTTGCAAAAGCATGTGATAATCATGTGATTTAAGGCTTTGTAGCTTCCTTTCTTTAAGATTCACCAAACTAGAGAAGTTAGAACAATACCCTAGTGAAGCCTTCAGTTTATACAGTGTTTCAAGAAACATGTCTTTTTCTTGCGCTGATAATGTGAAGCATGCTGCAGGCAGTTCTGTATTGTTGCCTTTTTCTTTCGGTTGCAAATCCTTTTTAATCCATAAAAACTCCAAATACTTTCTAGCTGCCAATCCATCTTTTGTCCTACCGGGAATGTTCTGCAATGTCCCGACAATACTTTATGCCACATTCTTTTCAACATGCATCAAATCAATACAATGTTGGACAGGTGAATACTTCCAATAGCTGAGCCGTTGGTACCATATGTTGAACTTCTTCCAATATTGGTGCGGCGTTGTGTTATCCCTTTTCCTCTTACTCCCACTTAAGGATTCAGAACCCTTTCCCCATTCATTGTTAATGTTTTTGACCTCGTCGTATATCTATTCCCCTGTCATAGGCTCTTTAGCGGTTCTCATCCCTTCTTTTCCGTTGAACGTCTTTGTTTGTTTTCTGAAAGGGTGGTCATGTGATAAATACCTTCTGTGGGCAGCATAACTCTGCTTCTTTGTGTGATAAAGTCGAACACACTAAGTGTCTCCCCGACACACCACACAACCTTTGAATCCACTGTAAGGGCAACCACATAGTGTACCAAGAGCAGGGTAATCATTAATCGTCCATAACACAACTGCACGTAGTGTAAACATTTCTTGTTTATATGCATCATATGTTGGCTCCCCGACCTCAAATAAAGATGCTAGATCGTAAATTAAAGGCTGTAAAAACACATCAATATTGTTTCCTGGCACTCCGGATATTAATAAGGAAAGCATGATGAATTTTCTTTTCATACACATCCAATGTGGAAGGTTGTAAATGATTGCTAAAACAGGCCAGACACTGTGGTTTCTGTTGCCTCTATGTACGTCGACCCCATCAGTGCAAATCCCTAGACGAAGATTTCTTGGATCGCTTCCAATGGTATCGGAGTACCTGTCATCTATGGCTTTCCATGCTGGTGAATCTGATGGGTGGCGTAAAACACCGGGTTTAT
The DNA here is from genome assembly GCF_021521415.1 of Bidens hawaiensis. Taxonomy (NCBI): domain Eukaryota; kingdom Viridiplantae; phylum Streptophyta; class Magnoliopsida; order Asterales; family Asteraceae; genus Bidens; species Bidens hawaiensis. Next base: position 168,323 of record NW_027496244.1, on the reverse strand, counting down.
TGGTACTCATGGCGTGCCATGTTAAATTCTCTGTTGTGGTCTTTGATTGAAAGAGGCGCTTGAATCGTGGAATAATGGGAAAGTACCACAGTACCTTAGCGGGCGTGTTTATGTAAGTTTTGTTAGTCTTCTCATCCACCTTCCACCTTGACTTGTTAACAAACTGGACATGCTTCCAAATCCTTGTAATCCTTATAGTAAATAATGCAGTCATTGATACACACATGTATCTTTTCGTATCCTGAGCCCATTGCCTTCATCATCCTTTTGCCCTCATATATATTATTTACCATTTCGTTATCTGCAGGTAGCATCTTTTTCAACAATTTCAGAAGTTCATCAACGAACTTATGAGATACCCCGTGCTTGCTCTTCAAGTTGAGTAGTTGTACTAATGCAGACAACTTGGTGAAGTCAAGACATCCTTTATATAGGGGCTTCTCAGCGTCAACAAGTAGTTGTAGAAACTGTTGATACTTCTTTTCGCCTTTGAAATTGTCTTTTGTAGCATTCTACAGTTTCACAGGCATCTGTTGGAATGTTGGTGTCAACAAACCCATTATTATCATAATTAGTTGGAATGCAGGTGCAGTCAAACCCAGTATTATCAACATAATTAGTTGGAATGTTGGTGTCGGCTTCTCCATGTTTTATCCAAGTAGTATAATTCGTATCAATTCCAAACCTGTACAAGTGATGTTCTACCTCGTCTACACTAAGAGATACACGGTTCAAACACCGAACACATGGACATGAAACAGAAATTGGTGGTGATGTCTCCTTGCAATTACGAACTGCAAAATGTAGAAATGCCTTAACACCATCTCTATATGCTTTATGCTCCTGTCGCCTACTGACATCCAAAACTTATCCATCTTCCAAGAATTTTTTTATTAAATGTGTCATCAACGATATATATATATATATATATATATATATATATATATATATATATATATATATATATACTAATTAACGCCAATAAATGTAACTGACTAAAAGCAAAAATATTTGGTGCTCACCTGAGATTAATGAAGCTGTTTGGTAGGATTGAGATTGATGAGAGTTCAATAAATACACTAGCAGATCATTTATTAGGGTTTGGTCAATACTAATTGATTTGTGAGTCTTCCAGAAGATGACTCGATTAATTGGCAGGTAAAAATGAAAATTTTAAACTTCTAAATTTCGTTATATAAATATTAGAAGAGGTTCTATTACGTTCTCAGGGTGTAGCTCAAACGGTTGAGGCGCTTGTGATTAAACATGGATTGCAAATATCGCGGGTTCGAAACTCAGGAGGGACATATTTTTATTGATTTTTGATAATAACCTCTTTTTAATGAAATATTATAATAACCTCTTTTTAATGAAGTAAATACACTGTGATTTTTGAAACACTCAAACTAAACTACGGAAACACTCAAACTAAACTACTCATTAAGCCTTTAAATGCGTTCAGAAACATAAAAATACATCATAATAGCTGGTCTAAAATCATAACAAAGTTTCTTAGCTTTTAATTACAAAACTAATTAAAAGCCCTAAAAACAACAAGAAGCAAATAAAATACAATATTTTCACTTTTTTTTCTGATTCAATCCTTGAAGCTACACTCCTTGTAAGTTGATCCTTTAATGACTTATTTGCCCTTATCAAGATAGGAATTATGTCTGTACATCTTGTGAACACATCAGATCTTGTGGACGAAATACAATCAGACCATATAAAGAAATCACATTTTTTGCCCTAAGTTGAAAAAATATAGGGTTTATGGTCAACAATTGTAGATGAATTCCAACTTTATTTGCAATTTCACTAACCTGAGATGCACAATTGTAGAACCTCCGACCTGGATTTTTGGTGGTGCTTGATGTTCTTTGAATGGCTCCTTGACCACAAAAACAATAAACCTCCGACCTAGATCGATTGCTTCTGTTACTGGATGTGGTGGTCCTCGATGAGATTTCTTCCATGGTGAAAAAGGAGTTTTTATTGAAAAAAAAACTAGATATATAATTATATATATATAGGAGGGTTTAGAAAGGAGTTGTTGTACACATGCTTTTTATTACCGTTTTAGGATATTTATATATGTCTTTGTATAGTAGCGGGTTGCAAGCGTAACAGACTCTTTTGAACAATTATATTACATATTTTAACCTAATTGATTACACGCATTTTTAACCAAGAAAGATGAGAACCATTAATCCATATTTACCATTCATCAAAAGATGCATCACAAAAGGTACCCTTAATTACAATACATAAAACATGTTAAGAAAGCATTTTAAGATAATATATATTTACCATTCATCAAAAGATGCCATACAAATCATCATCATCATCATCATCATCATCATCATCATCATCATCATCATCGTACTCAGTATATCCCACCAATAGCAATGCTATGGTAGGGTCTGAGGAGGGTAATATGTAGACAGCCTTACCTCTATCCCATAGGGATAGAGAGGCTGCTTCGGGTGAGACCCCCTGATCGATAGTAGTTTTGCATCAAGCATTGGACATAAGGCACATAGCACTCAATCATCAGGACACCGGCTGATTGGTGCATGTGCCCTTGTCTTTCAGCTATCAACGCCAGCACATGATGCCTGATTAACCTTCCGCCACTTTTAACGTTATTTTCATGAGATTAGTAAAATAATGTCAAAATTAGTGCAATTTTACTCTTGCCCACTCGAGGGTTCACACATATATACATTATATGCGCGCACCGCAAGCAGGGCGTCAAAAGATGTCATACAAAAAGTACCATTAATTACAATACATCACAAAAAAACCAAGACCAACAAAGCTAACATCACCATCACTCTGCCTTGTCCACAGTCTCCGCCCCCATCTCCTTAAAACTCATGTTGGTTGACACCGTAGTTATGGTGTCAACCAGGGACTCACACACTGAGTCGTAGCATTCAGACTGTTGTTGCTGATAATCAGCAACCATTGCTCGAAACTCAATTTCGTCTTCCCACAACATGAGGTTACAGGATTGGAAGGTCTTTGATTTTTTAAATGCGAGTCTAGCCCTAATCTCTTCGATTGTCTTCAACAAAGTGTCGTCTTTCTCTTTATGAAAATCCATCGTTTTTTTCACGATGGCCTTCACGGTTTTCTCAAAAGAATTCATTTTTATTATCTTTCTGAAACTGTTAGTGTGATTGAATAACCAAACTTAATGTAGTTAAGTTTTATTTGTAGTAATATATAGTAAGATCTAGTAAGATATAGCTTAACTTTAATGTAGGCTATTATTACCATAATATTTTCCCGACATTTTTGACAGGTGACGTATAATTGTGATCAATTAATTCTGACAAGTGATATAAATGCAAGTAATCTCTAGATTAAACAAAAACACATGAGACAATTTTGTGCGTTTCCCAAGCGTGGGACACCATTTTGTTTTTTTTATCACAGTTACTATTCATCGGTGAGCATTTTGGTTATATATACCCACACCACATTTGTGAAACTCATATACCTACATAATTTTAAATTATTTTTTTAGTTAATAATGGATTGCTTGTCATCATCATCATCATCATCATCATCATCATCATCATCATCATCCAGATCCTACAAGGCTGCCCTCAGAAGGCGAATTGAGGCTCAAATCGAGGTAGATAAAGCTTGTCGGGAAACTCTTACTGAAGAATTTGTAAAGACTAGCAACAGCTTGGATGCCAGGGATCTCATTACAAAAGTTCTTACTCGGATGCCCGCTAGTTGTATCCGAGATCTTGCTGTTTTGTTTATGGTTGATGTAGGAAAGAGAGAGCTTGACGAGTTAAAACTTTTGGGCAAGGCAATTCTTGAACTGAACTGCACAATGGAATTGAAGTTTTTCTTATGTCACTCAGAGATTAGTATGTGATGGTGTTTCATGGTGTGTTTTTATGTGTGTCACTCAGAGATTAGTAGTAATAAAATTTGTATGTTTGTGATGGTGTGTTTATATGCGTGTTTTGGTAATAATAAAATTTTTATGTTTGTGTTAAAACATTGATTCAACATGTAACTATTATCTTAAAGTGCATTACAAACTGATAACAGAAGTCCATATCATAACAAGTATCTTAAAGTACATAGCAGTCACTTTTGAAATCATTCAAATTTGTTGTTGTCGTTTCTTAAGTTCATCAATCAACTCTTCTCCGGTTAAACGAGTGTCGTCATTTTCATGGAATAGCAGTGCTTTCATGATAAGAGTATTTCTGTTTTGGTTTATATCCGAGAGGAGGATTTTGCACAAATACTTGAACGTCAAACCTTTAACTGTGTTTGTTGTATAGGGCCTTCCTTTTTGAGATTACACCCCCATGGTCTCTTCCCATCATATTTCTCCATGTGTCTCATAGCAAAAATACACAATCTATTCCATTACTTTTTGTTCTCCATGTCATCTTCAATCTATTGATTGTTGCTACTTGGATTTGCTGAGTAATGGGGTGTTTGATTGTTTTAAGATACATACAAAAGACGTTGCTCTACACAAAATAGAAAGCAATTTAAGTATTTTGACAATTTTTATAACATGTATGTATGTTTTTTGGGTTAAAGGTATATATGTTTACCAATATATCAAGAGTCTTTCCGTATCTTTCTTCAAAATTCTCTCTAATTGCTTTTGATTTGTCTTCTAAGCTTTTAAACGTTGCATCAGATGCTATTTCTTGGTTTGCACTGTTGTCAAGTAAGTCTATCACTCCTGTTTGAAGATTGAAGGCAACCACAACGAAATGATCGTGTTGTAGAATTGGCACGAGCACTATAGCAACCTCCTTGAGTGATAGAATTCCACTCCTTGCCATTTCTCTTGTCATGTTGTCTGAAAACACATCTAGTCTTTCTTTGTCTGTGTAACCCCTTGAATCAGAATAATGGTCACTTGTCTGTATATTAATTAAAATGCAGATGATTAAAGCGTTTATTCAGCGTTTTCTAATAGTACAAACAAAATAGATTAATTTGTACCAGCACATTGCTTGAAACAAAGAATCTGAACGGTGATGCTGCAGATTTTTTCTTTTCTTCATTGTTCATTACTTCACTAAATGCATCCATTGCATTGGCGGCTATATAAATGCCAGGACAGAAGCTTTCAAAGACCACCTTGAACGATTCTGTGTGAGTGGACTTATAGACCTCCTCCCAAATGTCTCCAAGACAAAAAAATATATACTCTGAAAGTATTTCTTCATTTCTGTGACACTAGCGGATACGTCAACCTCTATCAGAAGATATGTAGAGTTCAGTGTAATGAGGTTATCACTTGTTGACAATCCGGTGTCAACTGTTAAACATAAAACAACTAACATTAAATTTGACTAAAAATAATTGTAATTATTAGTAAATACCTTCAACCCCTTTTGGTTTTTATTTATAATTACATACCCTCTTTTGCCCATGCAACCACTGTATTAACAACTTCATCAATATCTGCGCACGAGACATTGTTTTCTTGACCTGCATCACCTGCATCAATTTTTACGACAACCAAAGATGTAATATGTTCAACTGTGATTATAATTAAGCTGGTATATAATTAAGCTGGTACATATATGATATACCTTTCTGAGCAGCCACTGGACCACCAACACCAACATCTGAATCAACTGCATCACACAGATGTAATAAGTTTAAAAGAACAACATAAGTGTTTTAAGAGCGTTTTAATTATACTAATAATTAATTTAACCCAAATACCTTTTAGAGCAGCCACTAGACCACCAACACCAACATCTGAATCTTGTGTTTTAGGGGCCACGTTATTAGTGAATCTGTTTTCCTATTCACAACATCTAGTAAAGATATTCTCATTTGATGGATGTCTATCCTTTCGTTGACGGACCAACTCGTTGATCTCGGAGCAAATTTTATCAAATTTCTTCAACTTGTTATCCATTGCCTTATTCCTAGACTGTAAAAGAAAATATAGTTTGGGTTAATTCAAAAACATTTTCAATTTATCCCAGCCAGTTGTAATAGAGTTAAATAATAGTCAACAAGCACGATAGGCATTTGCAAACTTAAAGATGAATAATCGCTTACATAATCATCCAAATCTTGTTCAGCTGTTTGATCGGCATTATCTGTTTCAGATGCACTTTGACAATCTGTTTTTAAATTACATATAATGTTGTATTACATAAAATGCATGTAGAGATAAGAGATATGAGACTTTTTTACAAGAAAATAACAAGTTTAATACCATGTTCTTGTTTCTCCTCAGCTGCAGTGTCTTCTTCAACTCCAGGCTTACCGGCAGCACTGACCATCACAGCAGCAGTAGCAGCAGCAGCCGCAACAGCAGTCTCATCAAGTCTCTTCCCGGCAGCACTAACTGTCACAGCAGCAGTATCAGCAACAGCAGCATCAGCAGTCTCATCAAGTCCCTTCCCGGCAGCACTAACGGTCACAGCAGCAGGAGCAGCAGCAGCCGCATCAATCCCTTTCCCGTTAACACTAAACGTCACAGCAGCAGCAACCTCAGTAGCATCTTCTTCTAAGGGAGGACCATTATTCTCCAAGTATTTTTCCATATTATTAAGAGTAGTTGTTGTTATGTAATTGACTGCAGGCGTTGTGACTGTAGGTTCCCAGCCGGATCTACACGAGATATCGCGTACTACGCAGGTGCGGAATCCCTACGTAAGACGTTACGAGTATAGAAAACAATACGATTAACACACGATAATCAAACACGTTGTATACCAACCTTAAACACGTGATACGAAGATCACTTGATTACAGACTCTCTCTGACTCGAATACACGAAAACTGAATTTTTTATTTTAAGCCGTAACAGATGGCTTATATAATCACGACAACTTCGCCTGGCATGTTCAGGCGAAGTTGTCACTAACTTCTCTTGACTAACAAGTTCGCCCATATAAGCGAACTTGTTAGCAACTTCGCTTATACAAAAGATAAAATATTACAAACGCGATTACAGACACTAGACATTGAACTACTGACATCATGCACCAACAGACTCCCCCTTGGCAGTAGCTTCATCTCTTTAGCTTTAAACACGTGTCTTGTAATCTTCAACCTTGTATCTTCACACATGCACTCCTTCTCTAACACAAACCGACACAACTCTTTGATATTTCCTCGCTTCGTCTTTCCAAGCAGGAATATGAAAGATTTTCTTCTCATTGAGCACCTGCAGATCAGCTTGCGATAAGTTTACCAAATGCATCGGATCGTAAACTCTTAGTACCTCTTGCTCATCCACGTCTTCCATCACCGCCTCAGCTGTCTCACAATCTACAAACCACCACTTTAGGTCTTTAAGCACATTCTTGGGCATAAGCTTCATCGGTACTTCTTTCAAACACCGGATCGGTTTATACTTCATGACCATCCAAGGCTTTCCATCAGCTCTCAAACCTCTATCCTTGTCTTCAACAAGTTTTCCCTTTTGTGGCTTCAACAGCTCAAACTTCTTCTCTTTTATACTCTCTTTCCATACAATTTTCCCAATGACTCTAGCCATATTATCATCAATTCGATTGATTAACCCCAATCTGGCTAAGTCTTTCACTTCACATTCCGGCAGTGTATTCAACGATCTTAACATTCTTTTAAAATACTGAACACCGTCATACCTTTTAATCACGAAGAGCCTCAACTGCTCATCATAGATCCAGCATATAATCCCTTTCTTCGCTTCAGCATAGCCTTTAATGTTGTAACTCTTCTTAAACATTGTAGGGACCGCCGGTTTCTTCGTTTTGACGAACCACTGAGCATAGCCTTCCTTCCACCTAGGCTGCTCTTCCCATTCAGACTCATCGCTTCCAATCTGTTCACTCAAACCTGCTTTCTCAACATCTGGTATCTCATGCTCCACATTCTCTTCTACTATCTCTCCCTCTTCTATCTCTGTATCAATCACAATATCTTCTCCAATCTTCTCTATCACATCACTTGGCAATACATCATCATCACCAACCAAAACATCATCCATCTCCTCTACGTCCACCACCACCACATTATCACCACCAGCTGCAGATGTCGACCCCCCCTGAGTTGTGGAAGTTCCAAGAGCTTGAGTAGTTCTTGGTAGCTCACCACCTGCATCTTTCGACGCATTGGGATCATCGTCTCTATCATTCCTTCTCTTGGTCCTCAACTCGTCGCCTTTACAGCTCCTCTCCCCCTGAGATGCCAAGAACTCCTTCAGAGCATCTATGATCTTTCCATGTTCTACCAGCAGGGACGACTGCATCTGATTCTCTGAAACTAGGCGTTGAATAGCCTGGGTCTGGATAAGATTCACCCTTGATTGTTCTGCCACGACCCGTTCAAGTGCTGCTATTCGTTCTGAGTCTGAGAGGGTTGCATCGAAATCGAACCTCATATGTGAAATGTCTTGAGTGTACTGAGGAGGGATTTCCGATGTCACCGGGACCTCAGAAGTAGAAATAGACGTAACCGCAGGTGGTATCGTCACCGATAGCCCTGCAGTGGCCACAACAGTCGACTCAATAAAGCGTGCCACGACCTCCGATGGAGTAACAGTCGGAGGCGGCAACGAAACGATCACGGGAGTCGAAAGTTGGAAAGTAGTGGGTGGAAGGCCAAATGTAGATGAGGTAGCCACTACGGGAACACCCGTAGCGCTTGGCCTTGTAACCTGTAGGGATGAGGGAACCATTGTCATACCGGATAGTGCTGGTGGAGTGAAACGTACCACCCTAGAGCTTTCACCGGCTCCTGATCCTGCACCTATCCGTTCCCTTCTTGACCTTCTTATCAACTGTTGTAACTCTTCCTCAAAGTCTGACTCGTCATCATCATCTGTTCTCTTTCTTTTCCCATGTAGTCTTTCTCGAGTCACCATAATCCTTCTCGCCTCTGCCACTTCATCATCAGAATCTGAGCCAGCCACCGTTGTAGCTGCCCTAGTAACATGCACAGTCGAGGCACGTTCAACTGGGACCTGAACGTTCTCCTCTGGATCCACCCGATCCATATCAAAGAATCCTTGAACACCAAATTCTGCATCAAGGTCCACTTCCTCCTCCGGTGACACAACAGGAGCAGCAGGTATAGCTTGACGTGCTCCTGCCTGTTGTGGTGCCGGGTCCCTAAACTCATCCCCACGAGCAGGCACATACCCCGGGTTGATTAAGTACCCAAAGAGTAGAGTATGGCGAGGACGAAGCTCAGGTTTGCTCCTCGCACTGGAGGATCGACACTGGGCGAAGATCCGTTTGTTAACACTCTCTACATTCGGATCGGACGGCGCTGAGGAAGTGTTGGAGCAACATGATTCAAGATCATTTGAAGGAATCTTGGATACATGATGAACCGCTCACGCGCCATCGCTCTTCGTTGACGATCAATCTCGTAAAAGACCATCTGACTAAAGCTGAATCGTTTGTGTATGTCAGAGCAGTCATTGCTGACTGCATGGTCGCGCCCATGCCATCAGTGCCCGCCTTTCTCCATGACATGCATACTATCATAACATGCATGAGAAAGCGCCACTGGTCAAGCAGAAAACCCTTCCTTCTCTGCGAATCCCCCAAGGGACCTGAATAACCCATCCTCAAAAATGCTCCATCGCGGAAAGGAGCTACAAACTCTGTCGGGTCATCCCTTGTCTCGTTTCCAAACTGCAGAGCCGCCCGGATATGTTCAGAAGAGATCTGAACTATTTGATTGTTTACTGTTGCTCGCATCACCGGGGGTTCGACTCTACAGTCGTATTCCACGATCTGCCAGAAATCCTCAATGTTGGGTAAGGATATCGGCAGAGTTGTTGTAATGGCGTGGAATATCCTCGAGCGTAAAAGGAATGTGATGATTTCGCGGAAATCATCAACTCCGCTCGCTTCCGGGTCTAAGGTGATATACATGTTGTGACCCGGGAAGAACTGTCTTTGTTGATCACCTCCGTCATCACCGCCTGCACCACCTGCTCCAGCAACAGCAGCCATATCTGCAACAAATAGGTTAAGTTAGATAAACATCAAAGCGAATCACAAGTTCGCCTGTTACCATGAGCGAAGTTGTGATCAATTCTGTATAGGCGAAGTTAAAGGTGAGGCGAAGTTGGGAAACAACTTCGCTTCAACTTGAACTTCGTCTGATAATAGTTAAGTAAAATGATCCAGGTGAAGTTACGGATAACTTCGCCTAATCACAACATCGCCTCATAAACTGTTTCAAAATCAATAATCAGGCGAAGTTAAACCTCAGGCGAAGTTACGGATAACTTCGCCTAAACTGTAACTTCGCCGAATCCGAATCGGCACCAGTTAGGTTTATCAAACGACGTGTAGGTGATGAAATTGGAGATCGAGGACTCCGAAATACATGATTTTATGAAGTTTTAAACGTTCAAGTAGTGTACTATCACGTAAAAACACGTTTAAAATCGGGTGTTTAAGGTTTCAAAGAATCGAGGTCACGGAACGGGTCGACTCGACCTGTGATTAACATTAAAGACAATGATTATACGAATATAGAACCCTACACACCTTGAATCGGATTAGAATCGAATACAAAATAACAGATGATTTAGATCGATGATATAAGTTCGCCGGTTGACAGAGAGTTAAGTTCGCTGGTATTTTGAAAATAATAAATCTGTTTGACCTTAAAACTTCTTTATATAGGGCCACAGATGTATCGGCGAAGTTGTGGATAACTTCGCCTATAAGGCGAAGTTATGCAGAACTTCGCTGATATTAAAATTTTTGAAAACAAACCCCATAGTTTGAACAATTTGCAATTAGGTTTTAAAACATCCTTTAAAGTGTTAAATGAAACATCCTTTAGCAGTCTTATACTTTCGGAAGGTGTGAAGTATCTCTTGTGGAAGAGCCATTGTAATTGCTGCATGAGCTTTACTTTCTGCCTCATACATCTTCTTCTCTTCATCTTCCATCTCTTTGTACTTCTTGATCTGATCACGACCTTCATACTCAGTAGTAGGTGGAATGTAACCATCTTGTATACACACCCACATCTTGGCATCTTGATACTTGACATATTGTTCAAAACGATCTTTCCACGCTACATAATCCGTTTTCTTAAGCATCTTGGCCTTTGTAGCTGAACCTGCTTCTACTTCCATCTTTGCTAGTTCAGTAATGTTTATCGAAGACATCTTTTTCTAAACTCAAAGAAATCCGAAAATAAAAATTTTATTTTCAAACAGCACTGTTGGCGAAGTTGTGGATAACTTCGCTTAAAGCTTAACTTCGCGTGAATTTGTAACGTCGCTCACTTTCTTAAATTCGCTTAAGTTGAGCGAACTTTGGAGGTAGGCGAAGTTGAGGGTAACTTCGCTTGAGGTAAGCGAACTTGAAGACGTAGGCGAAGTTGTGGATAACTTCGCTTAACCTTATATCTTCGCCGAAACCCTAGTAACAGTGACGACAACTTCGCCTGATGAACACGAAGTTTCTGCAGATTAGATTTCTGGGTTTTTCGAGGTTTGTGAAGGTGTTATGGGTTGTTTAAGCTTGTAGGAGATGAGTATGACACAAAAACTCAGAAAACTCGTCCCGCGAATAGTCGAACGGAACGATTTCTATACCCGCGTGATAATCCCGAACCACACAATCGAGCAAAAGCTCTGATACCAATTGTAGGTTCCCAGCCGGATCTACACGAGATATCGCGTACTACGCAGGTGCGGAATCCCTACGTAAGACGTTACGAGTATAGAAAACAATACGATTAATACACGATAATCAAACACGTTGTATACCAACCTTAAACACGTGATACGAAGATCACTTGATTACAGACTCTCTCTGACTCGAATACACGAAAACTGAATTTTTTATTTTAAGCCGTAACAGATGGCTTATATAATCACGACAACTTCGCCTGGCATGTTCAGGCGAAGTTGTCACTAACTTCGCTTGACTAACAAGTTCGCCCATATAAGCGAACTTGTTAGCAACTTCGCTTATACAAAACATAAAATATTACAAACGCGATTACAGACACTAGACACTGAACTACTGACATCATGCACCAACAGTGACGGGAGTCCCAAATGGACCATATTTTTTCTTGTATTCATGCGTGTAAAGCATCACAAGGAAGGTGATCGGACCGTTGTATTGAACGTTGATACCTCTCCATTCTTCTTTTGTCGTTTTCAAGTTTTCAATAACATAGCTACACTAGTCCATATTTGGAATATCAGAGGTTTTATCAATTGCGGCGATAAATCGTTGATTGACTGTTGTTGATTTTGTCACAAATCCTATACAGGTGTTGACCAACACAAGGAAATTAATCTTAAACAGTTCACCAACTCCTTGATCCGCGGCCAGTTTGTCTTTCACATGCTTTATACTTATTCTTGCACTTGTCGGGAATTGAGATTTGAACAAAACTGCAGTAACATCTTCCCCCAATCTTGGTCTACTCTTGCCTAAAACATGAATCTTACCCATTGGTATCCCCAACACTTCATGTACTTTTTATGGTGTTATCTTAATAACACCGCTCCCAATGTTCAATTCATTTAAACGGTTATTATAGTTCATGAGCAACCAATATCCCATAGTTGTTGGAGTTTGGGTTACTTGAAGTCTTAACATTGACCCAAAACCCATTTCTTATACACAAGTTTTTTAGGCAATGGTCATTGCCTTCACTGCATTAACAATATTAATAGGTGCACACCTATTCATCAATTTCTTGTCTACAAATTCAACAAAAGGTTGTCCCCTCTCGGCTGGCTTCTTTTCTTTAACGGCTCTCTTTTTCGGACACTGAAAGTCCTGGCCAAAGGTGCTGGGTTCCACCTGTTTCCGCTTTGACAATAACCTGTCGATTTTTGTGTCAAGGTCTAAATCAGAGTCTGATTCCACAACATGTTTTGTTTTCCCCAACGGAGCAACTTTTTAGTCTTCCTTTTATCAGTCTTGTTTTTTTCTTTAATGGCTCTCTTTTTCGGAGCTGAAAGTCCGGGCCAGAGGTGCCGTGTTCCACCTGTTTCCGCTTTGACAACAACATGTCGATTTTTGTGTAAAGGTCTGAATCAGAGTCTGCTTCCACATCATGTTTTGTTTTCCCCACCGGAGCAACTTTTTTAGTCTTCCTTTTATCAGTCTTGGTTTTTTCAACAACTGAATCACATGCAGACAATAAAACACAGGGGTAGGGGATAACAACACGAATCACACGGAAACAGAAAACTCTTATAAAACATCACAATGATAAATTCTCATACCAAAGCCATAACACGCTAATCATACGCATATAAAATGCTTTAATATTATACATAGATTTAAAAAAACAAGGATATGTATTACAACAACAACAACAAAAACAACACGCTTATCAAACGTATTAATACATAAGAAGATTCAAATAAATGCATACAATTTAAGATTAAGTAAACCTAAAACGCTAAAAAAATCATAAAGTAACACCTGTTCCATCTTCATTCTGAGACCTATCGTGCTTTTGCTTCGTCCTTTGTTCCGTTCCAGAAGTAGATGAGTTAGGGTTCTTCATTTTGGTTCCGTTCCAGAAGTAGATGAGTTAGGGTTCTGAGACCTATCGTGCTTGTACTTGTGCTTCACAGTAGAAACGAATCGTCAACGGTTTTTAGGAATTTTGACTTACTTATCCACGTTCCAGAAGTAGATGAGTGACTTACGAGGGTAGTTATTTGACCCTTTTAAAAGAAGGCGTGTGCTTTTAGTTTTTAATCGTACGGTTAGTATTGTATAGTAGCAAAAAAAATATATATATATATATATAATATTAGTGGGTGGTGGTGGGTTCAGGTGGTCATGATGGTGGTGGACGATGGCGGAGGTGCGGTGGTTCGTGGTGGCGGATGTGTGGTGGTGGGTGGTGGTGGTGGGCAGTGGTGGCGGAGGTTGGTGGTGGTGGTGGTGGGTGGTGGTGGTGGTGGGTAGTGGGTGGTGGTGGTGGATGGGTAATAAATAAATGTATATATATTTATATATGATATTAGTGGGTGGTGGTGGTGTGGTGGGTGGTGGTGGAGTGTGGTTAGTGGTTGGTGCTGGGGGCCGTTGTGGCGAATGTGGGCGGTGGTGTGTAGTAAGATTGCGGATATGTAATACATGAGACAATGACGGTGTTATCCCGTATGATGACCATGATGATTGGCCCAATTATGACGAGACGATGCTAATATAACTACATGGGTTGGTGGTGGTTATCATATTGATGCTGCTAACATATATATACGGTTTGCTTACGCCAACCCATACGATGGTGACTTTAGCTCGTACGAAGAGCATGAAGTCTATGATGATGATCACACATATATATGATGAGGACCAATTATAAGTACCTATATGACAATACGCCACACAGGCGCGCGCACACACACACACATATATGTTGATGATAATGGTGACACCAATGATTAATGACATGTAACCCGTATGATCGAAGACGACCATGATAACGTATACGATGGTCATACTGATGGTAGCATGTACGACTGATGATGTCGTTTGATGACGACAACAATTCATAAGATGGTGCCGATAGTGATCGCTAATATTGGGCGTTTTGTTTATGATAACCCATACGATGCTGACTACATCCCGTACATGGCAATCGGATGATGACGATGATGCTGATGATGATGATGATGGAGATGCGTGACGATGATGACGGCACTGATAGCGAGATATGTGTTACCCGTATGATCAACGCCGACTACGATAGCCTATACAATGACCACGTTGATTACCCGCACGTCTGATGATGATGCCGTTTCATGGTGATGGTGATCGATGATTATGATGATGATAACCACAATAATACATGATAACGATGATAACTTTATGATGTTGATCATCATCATAACACATATGGTGATGATGATAACCTAGAAGATGATAATGATACAAAACTACATATTTGAAATGATAACACTAGAATGTTATGAGCCTCTCTATTACGAAGTTGTAAATCTTATCTAGAAAATCTTACTAACGGTTAAGATAATACTTCAATAATGGATAAAATTTTAAAATTATTTAAAAAATACGATTTATTAAACGAACTCCTCTTTTAACGAAATTTAATACCGGAATGTTAGTAAAAAAAACTAAAAGAAAATGTTTTTATACTATTTTTAAAAAGTTATAAAACAAAAAACCAAAATATATAAATAATTAAATGTGTAGAAATAAATAAAACCAAAATTCAAAACCCTTTTAACTTCAAAAGGACAAAACCCTTTTAACTTCAAAACCCTAAATCGACTTCTACTTCGCTTTACTGTAATCTGTAGACATCGCTTATCCTGGTAAGAACATAAAAATGCCACGTCTCAATAATGGAGTTAAGTTCCTGGTAGATATCGACAGCGATTCCATGAGTAGGATGGTATGTTAATATTGTTATCTGGTTAATTTTTTTTTATGAAACATTTTACAGTTTTGCAACATATACATTCTAAGAACATTTTTTGTGTTACTTATAGCTCATTCCTAAAGCTGTTCAACCAATATTTGCTGACATGAAACCGAATACCGGCTGTTGTTTGATTTACGATCAAAGTGGTAGAACGTTTTCTGTTGTTATAATCAAAGTACTTGATAACTTTTATTTTGGAACCGGTTGGACTGAATTAATCAGAGAATGTTGTATAGAAGCTGGAACATATGTTGTTTTTGAGATTAAACCAAGATCTATGTTGAATATGTTTACTTTCAAAAGAAACGTAAATGATCAATCCGGTACTATGATATGTATTCCAGTCAGAAACCGACACGTCCATTACTTGGTAAGTTTTAATTTATGTTTTTGATGATTGTTTCCAAATTCAAATGTCCTTTAATTAACATTTTTAATAGGATTTCCCTGAGTGGTACGTGATTCAAGAAGTTGGTGACAATTATATGAATTCGCTTTTTGAGCTTATTTCTCCAGATAGATATATATTTAAAGTTCCATGTCTTAGGTATGGAATGGGTTGTAGGCTAGAGGATGGATGGAATGAGGTTTTTAAACAAACCAACTTGAAAGGTGGCTCGTTTGTTGTGTTTGAAATCATATCAGCTAAGACATTTCATATTAATGTCTTTCATGAACATGGCATAGAATTTATCCTTCCTGGTCCAAATCAGCTGTTTCTCAACTATCAATCAAGCAATCAAGGTAGTTCCTCCCAAAACCCAATTCATCTTGATGAGCAAAATGATGACTCTAAAATCGTTTTCCACATGAACGTCACCAAGAAATTGGTAAATTGAATTTTTAAATATCTTTTTTATTTACAAGTATATTTGAAATTTGCTTTTCACAGCGTCTTCCGCGTCACATTGCCACCAAGATTGATGCCTATGATGGAATGCCAATCACTTTGGTCAATCTCGAAGGTCGTAAAAATATGAGACTTCATGGTGAACTGTCGGACCTGAAATTCAGATATCGGTTACCAAAATGGAAAAAATTCAAGGTGGAAAATGAAATACAGATTGGTGATAAGTGCATATTTGAATATGACTTCAATGAAGCTACTTTGTTAGTTTCAAAAGTTGATTAGTGATTTGGTGATGTTTGGAACATTTGGGAAATATTTGGTGACGTATTTGGTGAATTTTGGAACATTTGTGATTTGGTTGGTTATTTGTATATGTATGGTTGTATTGATACACTTTTTAGTTTATTGTGTTGAATGTTGGTTGGTTAATTAGCTTTTAAATGCTTTAATTTTATAGTATCTTGTATCATCTATTTTGTTATTCACTCTTATTTTTGTTTCATGGAATGTATTGTAATGGTGTCTTTTGTATGAAAACTTTTAATGAACGGTAATTATGGTTAAATCTAAAAATAAAACAAAAAAACACTTTGTTAAATAACACTATTACGCTTGTAACACGCTAATGTACATAAACATATATAAATATCCTAATACGCAATACACGCTTATCCAACCATCTTCTATCAAAGTGCCTATTTTCAGCCACAGGTTCTCTACCGTAAAAACTATGCCAATAATCTATTGGTTCTTAATTAAAAGGGAGGCAAAACTCAAAAGGCCAAAATATTGGCTCCAAATATTCAAAAACTCCAAATTACATTTAACACTCCAAAAATCAAGTTACACTCCAAATTATTAAATTTTTTCCACTCCACAAATCAGCCAAATTATTAAAAAAAACAATCGAAGATGAAGCTTATAGATGAAAGAATCGAAGAAGAACGCTACTCCGATGAGGAAGCCAACTACAAAGACGACGCTTAATCAGACGACACTGAAGGCTACTCCAGCGAGGAAGCCAACGACGACAACGGTCAACCAGACGATGTTATAGGGACGATGGTTATTGAACCCCTCAACAGTTTGGAGGCTATCGAACCCCTCAACAGTTTTGCTACTACGAAAAAACCTACAAGGGGGTTGACGAGGTTACCTAAGCTGCGTACCCAATATGCAAACTCTGGTGGTGTTAAACTGGCAGTGGAGTTTGATAATCTAGGTAGGTTCACCGGCCAAAACAGATCAAAGTTTGCAAGTTTTTTAGGGGATGTTATAAGGGAAATAGTTGGCTTGAGACATTTAAGTTGGAGGGAGGTCACAAAGGAGCTAAGAGATAAACTGTGGGAACAAATAACGGTTATTCTTTATTTCTATTTGTGCATTTTATATTTTGAGATGTAATTTACCTTTACTGTATTATATTATGCAGAAATATTTTGAGATTGAGGCTTGTCGCAGGCCTTCTGTGATGAATCGGCTCGGACACCTTCTTCAGGATTTCAGAAGAAAAATGTATGCCAAATACATTATGCCGAACATCGGTAAACCTCTGAAGCTGAAGGCGATACCCAAGGGACACAGGACGATGATCAGGAAAGAAGACTGGGATCGCTTCGTTGAGTACACACAATCAGAGCAGTTTCAGGTATAAATCCTCTACTCTGCAAACGTAGATTGATCGACTATATATGGTTTATGTTTTTTGTTTAAATATAATGAAATGATTATAATGTGTGGTTGAAGAAAAAATCGGATTCATCAAAGGGAGCTCGAGCAAAGAATGTTTTTGATCATCACATGGGACGAGGGGGTTATACCTACCTTCGAGAGAAACTGGTAATCACTGTCAGCTGCTTTCTCTCTAGTTCAATGATTTGTTGGTTATGTGTCAAAAAGAAAGAAATCGGACCGGATGAGATCCCCGGTCGTGCATTAATGTGGATGAAAGGAAGGGAGGACAAAGATGGTGCATAAAAGAATGCTGTTGTCGAAGGCGTGGCAACCAAATTAGTATATTTTAGTATTAAACTTTTTAAATCATGTTAAAGTCAATTCATTGCCTTATATTGGTGTCAAAAAAACTTGAGTCTGTATAACTTGTCTCAACACTTTATGTGGATACATAAGCGTGTTACAAGTGTATTAGAATATTTATTTTCTTGCAGGTTCAGCTTGAGGAGCAGATCGCCTCCAGAGCCCTGACACTTGTGCACAGATGCCGTCACCTTAGTGCTTGGCAAAGAGAAAGGTGGGTTTTTAAAAGGGATTGTGTACGGATTGACAACAGGTAAATATTGGGGTGTGAGTCGGGTAAACGGCTCGTTTAAGCAACAGATTGCCCAACTTGAGTATGAGGCGGTGCAGAGAGATGTAGTGGTGAACAGGTTGACGTCTCTACTTGAATCCACGAATGCTATGCTAGCAAGCCGTGAGAAGGAACGGTTAGCATTTGAGGCAAGGTTCAGACATCTCGAAGGATTGTTGCTGGAAATGTCGGCAAATCAAGTAAGTGACGTATGCTACATATTAATTAATGCATTCGACATACATAATTGGCACTGTTTTTGTCACAATTCGTAGGTAAATCCTGTTCCCAACCAGGTTGGTTCTAACCAAAGTACTAGTGCTGCGGCGCAAAATAAAATGCCAGGACCAGTAAGTATCTGATAGTTTCTTTGTTTTTTACAACTTTCCATGTGATTTTTCATTTTCCATAACCTAATAAATTGATTTGTAGGCCAGTTCTGTGGGAAACATCTTAACCTCAAGTGAGGCTGTGCAACAAGAATCCGCTTCTCAGATAACCATTTGACAGTTTGATTGATTTGTTTTAATAATTAACT
Source organism: Bidens hawaiensis (assembly GCF_021521415.1). NCBI lineage: Eukaryota > Viridiplantae > Streptophyta > Magnoliopsida > Asterales > Asteraceae > Bidens > Bidens hawaiensis. The sequence continues at coordinate 149,204 of NW_027496244.1, read as the reverse complement.
TTCCATGTGAGTGTGCTGATTTTTCATAAGTTAATTGTAGCCCAAGTCTGCGGATAAAATAGTTGTCGAAACGGTACTCGCTCCCCATATCGCGACATCAGTAAGTATTTGACAATTTCAGTACTTTTTATAATTCGTTTCCAATGTGAGTGTGCTCGTTTTCTATTACCGAATTGCAGGCCAAGTCTGTGGAAAAAAGTGTTGACCATATGGTACCCGCTCCCCATACCGCGACATCAGTAAGTATTTGACAATTTCAGTACTTTTTATAATTCGTTTCCAATGTGAGTGTGCTCATTTTCTATTTACCGAATTGCAAGCCAAGTCTGTGGAAAAAAGTGTTGACCAAACGGTAGTCGATCCCCATAACGCGACATCAGTAAGTATTTGGCAGTTTCATTTTTTATATTTTATAACCTAATAAGTCCTAACAATTCCAATTTCTGTTATATTACCAATGAAGCCTGTAGAGAACAATGTTGACCAAGCATCAACACAACTACACCACACTCCGGATAGTAACGGCTCGAAAAAACCATCAGTAAGTATTTGGCAATTTCAGTTTTTCCTTTAATTGTTGATTGATTTATTGAATGGTTTTTAGGTAAAACAGAGAAGTCGTAAAAGAAAAGTTGATGTATCTACGGATGAAGCTTCCCAACCTGCTTATATACTGACTTCAACTAAGCCATCTTAATTTCACATGCTGGTTTATAGGTGTATGAGTGTCGTTTGTGTGTGCATGACAAGCGTAACAAGGTGGCAAATGGTAAAGTTTATTGGTCACCGGTTCCACAACAGTTGCATGGAAAAGAAATCCCGGAGGGTTGCTATAAAGTAAGTATAGATAGAACCATAAAGAAACAAGCAATTATTCCATGTGAGGCAGATGAAATTACGACTGTTGGCAACGCAATTGGTAATTTTGTTGCTTGGCCAGAACACCTAATCGTATGTGACCAGGAGGTTTGTTCCCTTTTAACTTAACTGAACAAATATCTATGTTCTTTTTCATTTAGTTTAAAAATGAACACTTGTGTTCGTTTATGTTCGTTTGTTTATAATCTAAACTAACGTAATTGAACAAAGATAAACGAACATAAACAAACTTCCCGCCGAAAGGTTCACGAACAGTTAAACGAACGTGTATGTATGCATACTATTTTGTTCTATTCAATTACAAAATACGACATTAATTATACATATTTATTTTTCATATTCTGTTGTTCCAGCTACCACCACTCCCGTCCTCAAAAGAACCAGACAGAGCTGGCAAGAAGGCAAAGGCAAAGTATACAACGATAGACCGGGTGACCAAACAGAGGACAATGAGCAGTGCCAAGAAAACCGACGCCTTAGCTAGTATATAGGTAGTCGTTATTTTTGTATTTTGTAAGATATTTTGCATATACATTTGCTTAAGTGAATATTATTGCTAATATAATAATTCTGTTTTGTTTCTTATAGCTGTTTTATATTACTACACAAAAAATAAAAATAATTATATATTGCCTAATTACACACAATTTGGCCACATAGAACACATTAAATAGGTGTGGCCAAAAGTAAGACAACAGTCACACCTGAAATTACAAAAATTAGAGTCTATAAATGACCATTGGCCACAACTTAAACATTTTTGTGTGACGAAAAGTTTGACAATAGCACACTTTAAATTACGAAAAGCATTATGTGTGACAAACGGTAAGACAATGGCCACACCACAAACTACAAAAGAGTGTTTGAGTGGCAACTTCACAGTTTTAGCAACGTTGGCAACAACCTCCAGTGTCTATATGATATTATTAGCCACACAGTACCAAACTATGTGTGACGAAAAGTTTGACAATATCCATACTTTAAATTACGAAAAGCATTATGTGTGACAAACGGTAAGACAATGGCCACACCACAAACTACAAAAGAGTGTTTGAGTGGCAACTTCACATTTTTAGCCACATTGACAACATCCTCCAGTGTCTATATGATATTATTAGCCACACAGTACCTCACTATGTGTGAAGAAAAGTTTGACAATAGCCACACTTTAAATTAGGAAAAGCATTATGTGTGACAAACGGTAAGACAATGGCCACACCATAAACTACAAAATAGTGTTTGAGTGGCAACTTCACATTTTTAGCCACATTGACAACAACCTCCAGTGTATATATGATATTATTAGCCACACAGTACCTCACTATCTGTGACGAAAAGTTTGACAATAGCCACACTTTAAATTACGAAAAGCATTATGTGTGACAAACGGTAAGACAATGGCCACACCACAAACTACAAAAGAGTTTTTGACTAGCAAGTTCACATTTTTAGCCACATTGACAACACCCTCCAGTGTCTATATGAAATTTTTAGCCACACAGTACCTCACTATGTGTGATGAAAAGTTTGACAATAGCCACACTTTAAATTAGGAAAAGCATTATGTGGGACAAACGGTAAGAAAATGGCCACACCACACACTACAAAAGAGTTTTGACTAGAAAGTTCACATTTTTAGCCACATGTACAACAATCCCCAGTGTCCATAAGATATGATTAGCCACACAGTACTTCACTATGTGTGACGAAAAGTTTTACAATAGCCACACATTATATTAGGAAAAACATTTTGTGTGACAAACGGTAAGACAATGGCCATACTATAATCTACAAAGGAGATTTTGAGTGGCAAGTAAACATATTTAGCCACTTTTAATGTAATATCTAGTGTCTATATCATATAATTAGCCACCCTATTATTAAATTTAAGTGGCCATTTCTTTGCTATATTCACACGGTATAGGTCATAATGTAAGCTTAACACAACCCTATTGGCCACATTAATATAAAATGCATGTGGCTGAAACATAAATTCATGTGGCTATATAGATGCAATGGTCACTCATAGTAAATTGACATGTGGCCATTTTCTACCATTTAGCCACACTTATTGGAGAGGCTTCTTGATGGCCAGCAACTAATGTATGTACCCTTTAGCCACACTTATTACCACATAAGGCCACTAAAAACTGTTTGTGGACATATCATACCCACGGTGTCGCGACCTTTGGCCACATATGACCTGAACCAAATGTGTGTGGCTAAAGGCCTACGGCCACACTTTTTTCGTGTGGCTGAAGGTCAATATTCATGTAGTGTATTTAAAAACATGTACGTATTAATAAATAATAAATAGACGAACTCGAGCTTGAAAAAATGACTCACCAACCGACCTTAAAAGTCAAAATGGCCAAATCTTGAGCTTAGGCTCAACTCAACTTGTTTGCGCCCCTAGCAATTAGGATCCATAATAACCGGTAACAATTATGGTAAAATTATTGTCACTGATTTTCAGTTATAATAAATAATTTTTAACCAGAAACATTCATGGAAATTTAAGGCCATTAGGGTATCCGGAGTGGGCGATTAAATGGGGCGATTTTGAGAAGGAACACCGCCCCAAGGCGATAAATGGGGCGATAGGGGGGGGGGTGATTGTTTTTTTGTCGACGGCAAACCTTTAAAGAATATTATTATTATATTGTGTTGTGTGTGGTATATATATATGTATATATATATTATGCTACAACACCATACCCATAAAACAAAAATCCACTCTTTGCTGAGTGGGCGCCACATGACACAAATCACCCTATTTTGTAGCCCCTCAACTACACATATCCTTAGTACATGATGAAATATAGTAATTGATGCTCAACTATTGTAATTTAAAACTAGCGAAGGTCATTGATGTTCTTGAGTGTCAAGTAGAAGTGGCAAATGGGTTGGGTTGAGTCGAAACAAGTCATGGGTTGAAACGGGGTTGCGTCAGAATGGGTCAATTATATATTTTTTTTAGATTTTTTCTTTTTTATACATATTTTGAGTTATAATTTTTTTTATTTACTTTTTTAAGTGTTTTTTATTAAGATCAAAAACCCCTCAAAAAATATTCAAAAAAAATAATAAAAAAATTATAACTCAAAATATAAATCAAAAACCAAAAAAAAAATACAAAAACTAAAATGTTTCTTCCGTTGTACTGGTTCCATAAAAAAACCAATGAGAAATGGAACGGATACCGAAAAAATCAACAAAAATGAAACAAAAATCCAAAACCGAATCAAGTAAATTGAAATTGAAAAAATCAATCAAAACGAAACTAAAAAATTTTGAAACCGAACAAAAAAAATATGAAAAACGGACAAAAACGAAACAAAAACCAAAAAAGAGTCCGGAATCGACAAAAAAACAAAAGAAACCAAAACCCAACCTGTCCCTTGTGAAAACTCTTGTTGGCTTGAAACTTGAACCGAAAACGTTCAAATATGAAACCCGTTTCATGTCTAAACTTATTTCGTGTGAAAACCTGTTCCGATCTAAGATGAGTGATGGCCTACAGGTGGTGCGTGAGATGACGGCGATGGTGCTGGTGTTGGATGGCAGTGATGATGAGTTGATGGTGGTGGGGTAGCTGCTGGTGGTGGCGGATTGCAACCGTGAACACGGGGTTAGGTGAGTTAGGCCGGTGCACCATGAGCATATAGAGAGAGAGAGAGATCAACGAGGACTGATATTTGTTGTGTGTGTTCATTTATTTGTGGAAACTCAATTGAAAATTGGAGAAGATGAAGTGTTAAATGTGGTATTATATATTTTATTTTTTTAATATGTGTTCATTTAGTTCGTATGTTTGTCTCTATGGCTTAGTGAACCGAAGGTTTAGTGTAACAAATCGGGTTTCCGAGTCAATATTTTTATTAAAAAACCAACCCGCTTTTATGTTCATGACTTTTTGTGAAGCAAATATCGCGTTATTCGAGTATTTATTATTTTAATATTATTTGGCTAATTTATTTAATATATATCGAATTTACTTTGAAGAATATGCAAAAATAACCCTAAACAATAGTTTTAGCCTTATATGATTCCAACCCAATAGTTCGAGGACCAAACTGTAAAATCTGCAATATTATTATATTATTAATATCCAAACCCTTTAACCCATATTCAAACCCATACCAGTGACCCGATTGGCGTACCCGCATACCCGTTTAACAAGCTTGAGCCATAAGTTTCGTTGTTAACATGGAAATTGGATCATTGATATTATTCCCCTTGCCAAACGGCCTTCACCATCAATCGTGATTTGGAAACAAGATCAATTATAACGCGTATTGAGATTTTTGATTAACCGCCTCAACCCGTTTATGATAAAGCATCATAACAACCTCTATAGTCTAACTTATCATGCAGATTTCGTCCTCAGACCAGCGCAAATCATAACCCTATGTCTAATCATACTATAACTGCTTTTGAATCGGTGTTCTTGATCTTATGAATGTCGTCTATAAACAACAAATAAACTCCTCGTATAAGCATCTTTACAGGTAATTGTTTATATAGTTAAACTCGTCGTTCCATTCTAATCAAAAGCCCGAACTTTAATTGATCAAATAATAAGCGGATTAACGAGTTTGTAAATTAGGGTTAATATGGTTTTGGGGCTAATGTACGTTTTTGTATATAATAAATTATTCTCGTTTATCAATCAATGGACTGTGTAGCTCAGTTGGTCCTGTGTGTGTTGGCTAAGGTCTTGACCCGGCTGGGGGCGCAGGCTAGAGCCTCCCCCTGCCCTGTTTTGTTAAGTTATTTTTTAAAGGACCTAATTATTTTAATGGTTATATTAAATCATCAAATTAATATCTTGAATATATATAAACTCATAATCAATTTGCATTTTATTAAAACCAACATATAAGTCGATTAACGTTTACGAATCTTGGTTAAAGTTATATATATATATATATACTAGTTTTTATCCCCCGTATTACGGGGTTGTTTTATATGTTTGTTCTAATATTTATTTATTTTTTGAATTTATATTTTTTTATTGTATGAAAGTTAATAATATACTTATGGTTTGTTGATAAATTGTTTCACAAATAAATGAGATGTTATAACCCGGTTTAAAAGATATATAGTTTTGATGAGACCCAAGACCCGTTTATTTTTTTTACTATAAAATTGGTTTGTTAATTATAAATAATATTAATGAAAGTTAATAATATACTTATGGTTTGATGAGACCCAAGACCCGTTTATTTTTTTTACTATCAAATTGGTTTTTTAATTTAAATAATATATATATATATATATATATATATATATATATCTTTTTTAAAATAAATAAGATATTAATTTTTATTATATCCTATTTTATAGGATTTTTACATCAATAATTTGGTGAGAATAATTTTTAATTTAATGAGATGTTGTAACCCGTTTAAGGAATATCTGGGTTTGGTAAGACCCATGAATTCGGGTCAAATGCTTGAGAAGTCTTCATTTAAAAATCAAATAAATCTGGTGACTCCAAAAAAGGGTGGGGGGACCACATCGTGACACGTAGGATTTTTTTGTCTTCGATTATATATATTATAGATATATATACTAGTTTGATCCTCCCGTGTTACGGGAGTTTATTCAAGTTTTTGTTTTTAATCGTTTTGCTATTTTATGATGATTTATTTTATTTTTTAACGTAGTTTTGTTTTAATTTTACACATATATATTAGTTTATTATTATATATTTAGCGTTTGGGTTTTTCCAATTGAGATGAGTATGTTTTTTAGTTTTTTAATGAACAAAACTAAACGAATACGGGCATGTTGATTTTTTTAAATGAATAAACATGAATACAAATATTTGTCTAATGAAAAATGGGACGTTGATGTATTTGACGATGGTGGGTAGTGTCAGAAGTTAACCGGTGAAGGAGATGATAGACCAGCAACAGAGAACATGTAAAAGTGATAAATTAAATTAGGGTTTAACGATGAAAGTGTATACCAATAAATGATATCTTATAACCCATTTAAGGGCTATTAGGGTTTGGTAAGACCTATAACCCGTGGAAATTATTCTTGATAACTAAGGGGTTATTTCACAAATAAATAAGATGTTATAACCCGTTTAAAGTTTATCCGGGTTTGGTGAAACCCATGACCCGCAAAAATTATTGTTTGATTATGAAAGAGTTTCAAAAATAAATGAGATGTTATAACCCATTTAAAGACAATGCAGGTTTGGTAAGACCCATACCCGTGAATTCGGGTCAAATGATGAGAAGCCTCCATTTAGAAATCAAACAATCTGGTGGCTCTAGAGAATTGGGGGAGCAATCTGAGAGTGACACATAGGGTTTCATGGTAGATAATTAAATAGATATATATATATATATATATATATATATATATATATATATATATATACTTGTATTACATGTTTAATAAAGGTGTTAATAAAGATTTGAAATGGTTGTATATTTAAAATATATATTAAACCTTATAATTTTACATAATTATTAAGTACTTTATAAAAATATTATATTTTATATAAATATTATTATTTATTATCTATTAACTATTTACAATATTAACTTGAAAAGAAATATTTAGCAAATCTCTATATATAAACTATAAGACCTTTATAACTATTTATTTAAGTATTCTTAAGTATTTTATATAATAAAATCATATTATTTACGAAAAAAATTTGATAATAAACTTAATATGAATCTAAGTAATATTTAACCTTTGTAAGAACATACTCGACTATCAATTTCCGAACCTCTATCTAATTTTAGTTTAGTATTCAATCCATATTTATTTTCCCATAATTATTGTTACTTAGGATTTCTCATCGGTATCATTCCCGAAGAGCTTCGCTTACCGCTTTTGTAAGGCCCCGTTCCCGGTAGCCCTACTTTAGCGTCGGATTCACTCATAAACACAGTTCTACAAATCAGAGTTTATTAAAACTTTCGCGGAATATAAAACTGTAACCGTTTATTACAAAACATCTAATCTTTTCTTTAAAACCATAACATAAATCATCATATTAAAACATCATTTCTTCCATTTTCAAATGTTAGCTGTTCGATCCATGTCATGTGTCAACCTCATGCTAGATTTTTAATCATATTCACCTGCGTGCATACTAAAAGTCAGCTACGCTGAGTGAGTTCTAGTTAATCAGGCGACATACAATACATACAAATATCTTACATACATACATACATACATATCTTATCCTTGTATAAATATCCATAAGAGGACGTCACATAATATCTATTAAAAAAACTAATACTATTACCCTGCTATTTATATTCTCCATAGAAGGACACTATATATATATATATATATATATATATGGGCGTTCCATTAAAGGAACACTATACTTTCCATCAAAGGAACACGGGGCTTTCCATTAAAGGAACACTATGCTTTCCATCAAAGGAACACTCTATATATTATCCGTAGAGGGAACTCTATATATATGTTAACATTTAATATCCATATCAGGAGACAATCATCGCTATTCTTGGCAATACATGAAATATCCGAAGATCGTTCACGTATCGAAAAATAATCATCCCTGCATTTCATACAATATCCATATCTTTAGTTATAACCTAACAGTACATGCAATATCCAAAGATCGTTCACGTACCGACAAGCAATCAATCGTATCTAACACATATATCATACATGGCATACACTTACCATTTAAGTTAAGTGTATTAACTGTCACATCGATTATGCACACAGACCCGAAAACATAACAAGGAAGTGGGGCTAGAAACTCACCTGAATGCGGTTACGTTCACCGTTAATAGTTATTCCCTTCTTGAGCTGTGCACGGCTAACTGTATAATATTTACATGTATCAAATAACTATTACTACTCATATCGTATTTCTATCTTTATATAACCCACAACGAACGGGGGTCCGGGGGCAGAGCCCCTGGCTGGGGTTGGAAAAATTTATTTTCATTAATTGTCTTAAACATTTTCCATTAACATTTTAGATAATTTTCTAAGTTGGGTTAATTGCTAAGCTTAAGTTTATGGGCCAGTTTGCTTTATATTAGCTATGGGCTTAGCCCAACTGTCCACTGTCTGAGCTCAGGCCCAAGCCAAATTGGGTGGCCGAGAACCCCCAGCAGAGAACCCTGTTCCTGGTCGAGAACCTGTTCTGACCGAGAACCTGTTCTGGCCGAGAACCTTGGTTTGACCAAGAACTCGGGTTTTGACCGAGAACCCATTTTGGCCGAAAACTCCTTGCAACCGAGATCTCGGGTTGGTCGAGAACTCCATAAGGTGGCCGAGAACCCCCAGGTTAGGTGTGTTCAGCTCACCTTTTATCTTAATCATTTTTACCCATCTCTGTTACTGTTTTATGGTTTATACCAATAACTTTAACTACCTTTTTTATTCATACTAACAGTTTATCCCTGTCACTAACCCATTATCTAGATCTACTTCGTTTTAGGCATAAAGCTTGGACCTTTATAGATTTAAAACGTTCTAGGCTAGATATAGGATTTTCTTTAAGAATCGTTTATACCCATGAGTCATCCATTTTAATCATCAAGTTTGCATTTTTATGATGTATCTAGACCCGATCTACTCTAGGTTTGAGTTTCATGATTATTCGTTCATATAAACGTAACCTTTAAGATCAAGAACATACCTTTAGACGTTTCTAGGTTACGGCTAGCTTGATACGTGATCTTGGGCTTGCTATCTAGCTTGTATGATCGAAGATCCAATGCTACTGTGATCGGTTTAAGGGTTTGGATGGTGGCCGGCGGCTATGGAGGGAATGTTTGGCTTAAGTGTGTGTTTTATGGTGTGGAGAGGATAAGATGGAAAATATGGATGGAAAATGGAAAGGATTAGGGTTTAAGGGGTATTTATACTCCCTTAAGCCCATGGACTCAAAGTCCATCTTTCCTTTTTGGTCCATAATTAATTCCCTTTAGTTAGCCTACTTATCCTTTTATATTTATTATTTAATCCACTAACTCAATTATTTCACCCGACGCAATTAATATATTAAATATTATTTTAGAAATTTCAGGATGTTACAGCTTTCTTACATATTCATTATCTCTTGCTTAATCGCTAAGGTGAGTATTTCACTCCCCTATTTTACTTATTTTTAAACCTTTTTGGGGACATGTGCGTATCTTATATATTTGTCTATTATCTAGTATTCAAAACCGCAACTGTTAATCCTTGTGTGTATATCAGTTTATGTTTAACTTGCTATTTGCCTACTTGCTTTACTTGAACGCTATTTGCTTACTTCGGCAACCGATGTCCATTTTTATGGCAACGGTTTAGTCCTTGCTTTGTAACCAATGTCCATTTATATGGATTGGTTGAACCCTTTCTTTTTGGTTTGATTGATTGTTTATGTGATATGGTTTAACTGTTTATTCTCACAGGAAGAGTTTGCATCTTTCTTTATTTATTATATACTATTATTGTTGTGTCTTAAACTGGTGTTTTACTCACTCAACATGTGTTGTTGACAAAATTCTATTTTATATGCATATGCAGGTTATCGTAGAAATTTAATGCAGGTTGGTGAAGACTTAGTGAATAATTTAAGTTAGAATATTTTAATCAAGATCATTGGAAATATAAATTTGTATTATTGTATTTATGGATTATGTACTTGTTGGTATTTGATTTATTTGAAAATTGAATTTAATTAATAGATATTGTCATTAAAATATTGCATGATAGTACCTTGAGAGTTGTAGCAATCAGTCCACGCCCCGACATTTCCGCCTTAAGTTGGGGTCTGACATTTAGGGTTCAAATCCGTTCTACCCATTTTACACAAGGACAAATCATTTTTTTTTCTTTTAATTTTTCCCTAAACACTAAATTTTTTCATATAAATAAAAATAAAGTTATAGTAAAAGTTTACTTAAACTCCCGCCCCAAATTTCCCTTCCCAACCTAATCTCCCTCTTTTACTTTCCCTCCATAAAAATTTTCATCATCCCGCTCCATTCATCCATAAATAGTTTTAAGCTTAGTTGTGTCATGGTTCTTTTTGTTCTATAATAGTTAATAAGCTAAATGAGGTAAACAAAAGTTCTCACTTAGTTGATTCAAGCTTTCTTTCCTTTTTTTTCTGTAAAAAAACATAGATCCAACAATTGCGTAGTAAGAATGTTGGAATTATTAAGATTTTGAGATATTTTAGTAAAGTGTATTTTACCCAATAGCCTCTTGACTCTTGAATGTCATACTCACTGTGTAAACTGTTGCGATTTACTTCACTCGTTGGTTAGTTGGGTATTTACATGGTGTAATTATCCGAATATTTTATCAAAATACACCATTATATGCGTAAGTCATTAGATGGTTACACAAGCAAATCAAATGCGTCAACCAAATATGGAACACACAAAATGAAATTAAAACTTAAATATAGGTGATATAAATGCTATATGTTGCTATAAATTTTCCTAAAAAAATATGACATTCACAAGGTGTTGTTACATACTTAATTTTCAATGACACGAATACTAAATGCCACTAAATATGTGTGGCAAACAATTATGACATACAATAAAACCTATATTTAGTGGCAGAAATACTAAATGCTGCTAAAATGACGTGCCAAGAAAATGTGTGTTGGTGCATAGATGTCAGTAGTTCATATGTCTAATGTCTGTAATCGAGTCTGTAATATTGTTTATGTATTTGTTTGTTTAAAGCGAAGTTGTTGACAAGTTCGCTTAGGCGAACTTGTTAACCAAGCGAAGTTGTTGACAAGTTCGCCTAGGCGAACTTGTTGAACAAGCGAAGTTAAGGACAACTTCGCCTGAGGCGAAGTTGTCGTGTATTTATATAGGCTACGGGTTTCTGTAGATGAGTGGGTTAATTTACGTGTAATTCAGTGAGTCAAGTGACGTGAGGTCGAGAGTCTGTAAGTATCATGGTTTGAGTTATCAATATAACGTGTGTTTTGTTCGTATCGTGTTCGTGTGTTTGTGAGCTTGTGTTCTACGTCCGTAACGATCTACACAGGGATTCCGCACCTGTGTATATCGGGATATCTCGTGTGATCCGTCCAGGGAACCTACAATTGGTATCAGAGCTTTTGCTCGATTGTGTGGTTCGGGATCTTCACGCGGGTGTAGAATTCGTCCCATTTCGGGTATTCACGGGACGAGCTTGTGGTGTTTTTGCTCATTCTAGCCTCCTACCAGTGTGTTTAAGCCTTTAAACCGTCAAAAACGTCGTTAAAATCCGATTTTCAGATCTGCAGAAAGTTTAAGTTCGTCAGGCGAAGTTGCTGTTCATCAGGCGAAGTTGCCGTCAGGATACGTAGGGTTTCAGCGAAGATATAAGGAGAAGCGAAGTTATTTACAACTTCGCCTACCTCCTCAACTTCGCCTAACTCAGCGAAATTCTCATCAACTTCGCCTAACTCAGCGAAGTTCTCATCAAGTTCGCCTAGCTCAGCGAAGTTCTAATCAAGTTCGCCTACTTTCTAAGTTCGCTTACCCTAAGCGAAGTTATTCTCAACTTCGCCCAGTCACGCGAATTTAAGAAGGATCCAGCAAAGTTATTACTTAAGCGAAGTTATCCTTAACTTCGCCTACAGTACTGTTCAGAGAAAATTTTTTTTTAACTTCGCCTACTCAGAATTTTTCGGGTTTCTTAGTCTTCAAGAAGAATGTCGTCGATCAACATTTCGGAGCTTGTAAAGATGGAAGTTGAAGCGGGGTCAGCTACAAAGGCCCCAAAGTTGCTGAAGGGAACCGATTTTGTCGCGTGGAAGGATCGGTTCATACAATACGTTAAGTACCAGGATGCGAAGATGTGGGTATGCATCCAAGATGGATATATTCCACCAATCATGGAGTATGAGGGTCGAGACCAAATCAAGAAATACAGTAAAATGGAAGAGGAGGAGAAAAAGATGTATGAAGCCGAGAGCAAGGCTCATGCTGCAATCACAATGGCTCTTCCACAGGAGATCCTCCATACGTTCAGAAAGTATACATCAGCTAGAGAACTTTGGGAAGCTCTTGAGAGCAGATTTGAAGGGAATGTAGGTATTCGGGCTTCAAAGATAAAGTTGCTCAAGACTCAATTTTCAGTCTTTAAGTACTTAAAGAACGAATCTCTTGATGATATTATCACTCGATATTATCATCTAATGACTGAATTGAGTAACTACTCCATTTCCTACCGAGAAGAAGAGATTGTGGAAAAGCTTCTCGATGCCCTCCCACCAAAATGGGAGATGTATACTGTACTGATGAGGGAAGACAAGGACTTCCCTACTTATGATCTTGAAACCACTGTCAACAAGCTCAGAACTTTCGAGCTTAATATGGTAAGAAAAGAAACATCTATGGATCAGGTTCAAGATCCAGGCATGTACGGTGCTAAAGTAAACTCCAATTCAAGTTCAAAGACTGATTCTGTCGCCTACTACTCGAAGAGCGAGTCGGGTGCCAAGTCTTCACAGGAGGGGCATGTGTCAGTAAACTCAAATGGGGATGTTTGCTTTGTTGCAGGTGGATCAAGTGGTACTCAACAGACAGCAAGCAAGAGTAGTGGATCTTCAAGTTCCTCAAGCAATAATTACTCAAAGATGCCAATGAGCGTCAAATCTGCTGAAGAGCAGTTTGGCCTCTATGCTTCGTTTATTGCTTCATATGAAAACTATATTCAAGGAAAGGTGGTTGATCCAGCTATGCTGGATGAAGACTATGACCAGATCGATGCTGATGATCTGGAGGAAATGGATTTACAATGGCAGATGGCCATGATAGTGAGGAGAGTGAAGAAGTTTATGAGAAAGATGGGGAGAAAGTTTGTTGGTGGCAGGCCAGGGTTCGACAAGTCTAAGGTGAGGTGCTATAACTGTCAACAAAACGGGCACTTTGCCAAAGATTGCAGAAACGAGCGAGTTGAACGTGGTCAGGGCCGGTCTGCACAGCACACTGGGAGTAATAAAGAAGTCAATGCCATGCTGTCCAGAGAAGCAGGTGAATACAACTGGAACCTGCATTCGAATGAAGCTAGTGAGCAGGCAAATATGGCTAAGGTTGAGAATGAAGAATGTGAGAAGATTACCGGAGAAGAGAAAGCTACTGGTAAGGAAAAAGCTTTCATGGCAGATAACAAGGATCAACTCTCCGAGGTAAGTTCTAAACATATTTGTACTAGATGTGAGAATTTGTCTGAGCAACTTGCTACCATAACTGATCAGTATGTTCGTTTAGATGCTGAATTTAAAACTCTTAAAGAAGATCATCACTTTATGAAAGCAAGAGAAAACAGTTACAAAGTTAAAATAAAAGCGTGTGAAAAAGATGTTAAAACCTTAAAAACAAAACTTGCTGAAAAAATTGAAGTAATTGATCTAAGTTATGAGGTTTTAGAAGAAAAGACTAAACTGATTGCTGAACGAGAAAAGCAGATTGCTGACCACCAGGTGAAAGTGGTGGAACTGAACCGAAAACTTGAACAGTTCAGAAATTCCTCAGCTATTCTTGATCACCTTGTTAGTGATCAAGGTACCTCTGCGAAGAGGGGAGGAATTGGTTATCACGAGGTTCCACCACCTTATAACCACAATTATACTTATAACCCTAGTGTTCAGAAATCTGTTGATTTTGAAGTTCCTCAGACAGTTCCAATCAAGGTTACGAGTAAAGAACCAAGTGTTAGTAGTGGCGAAACGAGTTCGCCTGTTTCAAGTGTGAAAATTTCTGTTACGAGTCCAGTCTCATCGGATTCGGATAAGTTGTCCGAATTGTGTAAGACAAAAGAGAAGGTAGTGTTACCCACTGGTGGAGAAAAAGATAAAACTTATAAAAAGAGTACTCCACTCAACCCGTACGTCCCACCTTATGTGAGACGAACGGCCGGTAACACAGCCTCTACATCCAAAACAACATTTGAAAAGAAAATGGAGCATAGGTGTTGTTTTAGGTGTAATAAGTTAGGGCATCTTGTTGCAGATTGCCCTCTGACGCCGAAATTCAGAGGTGTGAGGCCAATTAAAACTGAGAGTAAGGCTAATGGTAATTTTAATACTGCTAAAAATGAAAACCCTTCAAAGTTCCGAAATGTAACTAATTCAGGTTTTCACAGAAACAGACCTCAGTTTAACAATGCTAATAACCAAACCGCTAGATATAATACTTTCAATTCACATAGGTTTGGAAGGCCTCACACTCAATTTCCAAGGATATTTCCTAATAGGACTGACAGGAATTATCCAGATGCTAACTTTGGAAAGCAGAAGTACGGGATGTATAGATCCAAGACCAATTGGTCTTGGGTCCCTAGATTCTAATCCTTTGCTTTATTGTGCAGGAACAGTTGAACAGGGCTGCCCACAGTCTTTGGATTGTAGATAGCGGCTGTTCCCGGCACATGACGGGTAACAAATACTTGTTGCACGACTTAAAACCTGTTCAAGGAGCGAGAGTTAGTTTTGCCGGTGAAAGTGGAGGAAGAATTACTGGAAAAGGAACGGTGTCCAATGGGAAAATGACTCTTGAGAATGTGAACTTTGTAGAAGAGCTGAAGCACAATCTGCTGAGTGTGTCGCAGATTTGTGATAAGGATTACACTGTTCATTTCACGAAGAATGAGGCGATCGTGTTGAAGCCTGGTTTTCAGATACCAGACGAGTGGATAGTGATGAAAGCTCCACGTGATACAAATACTTATGTGATGGATATGAGGTCTACTGAAATGGCCACGGGAGAATCATGTTTAATGACGAAAGGAAGCGAATCGGAATCCGAATTGTGGCACAGGAGGATGGGGCACATTCATCTTCGGAAGATGAACCACATTGTCAGGAATGGACTTGTGATGGGCGTTCCCTTGAAAAGTTTTAACTTTGAAGACAAATGTATTGCATGCAAGAAGGGAAAGCAACACAAGAAATCCCATCTCACCAAGAAGGTAAACTCAATTGCCAGTACTCTAGAACTGCTTCACATGGATCTCTTCGGTCCCGTGAATGTAAAAAGTCTAGGTGGTACTTCTTACTGCTTGGTGATCACTGATGACTACTCGCGATATTCGTGGGTATATTTTCTGAAATCGAAAGATGAGACGGCTCAAATGGTGAAGAATTTAATTACCAAAGTTGAGAACGTCATGAGTAAAACAGTTAAGTTCATCAGGAGTGACAATGGAACGGAGTTCAAGAATTTTGAGATGGAAATCTTCTGTCTTCAGAAAGGAATCGAACACCAATACAGCGCTCCGTATACTCCGCAACAGAATGGAGTGGCTGAAAGGAAGAACCGAACTTTAATTGAAGGAGCCAGAACTATGCTGGCAGATTCGAAGCTTCCTGTGATGTTCTGGGCTGAAGCGGTTGCTACAGCCTGCTATGTTCTGAATAGAGTGTTAACTGTTAAGAGACTTGGTAAAACATGTTACGAGCTTATGCATGGAAGGAAGCCCAACTTGAGTGGTCTTGAACCATTCAGGTCCCCTTGTTCGATCTTGAAGACAAACTCTAAATTTGGCGAAGTAGCCGATGAAGGAATCTTAGTCGGTTATGTTGTTGGTACACCCAACAGACGTGTCTTCAATACTTCGACCTGCAAGGTGGAGGTGGTGTGTAACACCGACATCACAAGTTACCAACCGCCAAAACCTAGCAATGGACCTGCTGAGCTTTTCGACTATGTTAAGCTTTTTAAGTCGTTTAACATACCGGATTTGGAGATTTCTGAAGAAGAAGAAAGAGCTGCGACGAAGATGATACTTGATGAGGAAGAAAATCTATTGCAAAGACAGCTGATTGATAAATGTCAACCTTCCTCATCAAACACTATCGGTACCCCTGCTGCCTCTGCTGAAGAAGAATTTATCAATCCTTTTCACTCTCAGCATGAAACAACCATTGATGAGATCTCTTCTAATTTGGAAGATAATTTGCATGTCGGTTCTGTTCCGACCACGAGAATTCATAAAGATCACCCTTTGGATAATGTGATTGGTGATGTGTCCTCAGGTGTACAAACGAGAAGTAGCTTGAATGAACACACCTGTGTTTATACAAGCATTAAGGAGACATGAATAATAAATGAATGCCTGTATAACTGCTTTATAAGCCAGATTGAACCGAAGAATTATCAAATGGCTTTAAAGGACAGCTCGTGGGTCGAGGCCATGCAAGAAGAGTTGGCTCAATTCGAGAAGATGGAAGTTTGGACTTTGGTTGAAAAACCAAAGAATGTGCATGCGATAGGCACAAAATGGGTGTTTAAGTGCAAGAGAGATGAGAAAGGGATTATCATAAGAAACAAGGCGAGGCTAGTCGTTAAAGGTTTTAATCAACAAGAGGGGATTGATTATAACGAAGTGTTCGCTCCTGTCGCCAGGTTAGAAGCCATAAGATTGTTTTTGGCGTTTGCTGCTTATGAAAAGATGAAGGTGTTTCAGCTAGATGTGAAGAGTGCGTTTTTGAATGGGAAAGTTGATGAGGTTGTGTATGTTGAGCAACCTCCGGGTTTTCCTGACCCAGACTATCCAGATCACGTGTACAGGTTAAGCAAGGCGTTGTATGGATTACATCAGGCACCTCGTGCCTGGTATTCAACTTTATCGGATTACTTGCTCGGGAATGGTTTTGAAAGAGGGAAAATTGATAGCACGTTGTTCTTCAAAAGAGATGGAAGCGACTTCCTGCAGGTACAAGTCTACGTGGATGACATTATATTTGCTGCGTCAAAAGTCTCCATGTGTCAGGAGTTTGAAGCCGTCATGAAGAAAAGGTTTGAAATGAGTGCTATGGGTGAACTAACTTTCTTTCTAGGATTGCAGGGTGATCAGAGGAAGGACGGGATGTTCATTCATCAGACGAAGTATGTTCATGATGTGCTCAAGCGCTTCAAGATGGAGGACAGTTCTCCATATGATACTCCAATCTGCGTCAATCACAAATTGGGTGCTAAAGTAGACGGTGATGCAGATGTGGACCCAACTCAATATCGGGCAATAATAGGTTCTTTAATGTACTTAACTGCATCTAGGCCTGATATAATGTTTGCTGTTTGTCTTTGTGCACGTTTTCAGGCAAATCCAAAAGAATCTCATTTGAAAGGTGCAAAGAGGATACTGCGGTATCTCAAGGGCAAGCCGAAGCTGGGGTTGTGGTACCCGAGAGGAGGAGACTTGGAGCTGGTCACTTACACAGATTCTGATTATGGAGGGTGCAATCAGAGTCGGAAGTCAACAACAGGAGGATGTCAGTTTCTTGGTGGCAGATTGGTGTCGTGGCAATGCAAGAAGCAGACTTCAGTCGCAATTTCAACCTGTGAGGCAGAATACATGGCAGCATCCAACTGCTGCTCTCAGGTTCTTTGGATTCAACAACAGTTGCGCGACTATGGTCTGAATTTCTTACTTACTCCTATTTGCATTGATAACACAGCTGCTATCTCAGTAACTAACAATCCCGTGAAACATAGTAAAACTAAACACATTGACATACGTCATCATTTCATACGGGATTGTGCTGAGAAGAAACTGATAATGCTTGAAAAGGTGGATACGCTTGATAATTTCGCTGATTTATATACTAAAGCGTTTGACAAATCCAGATTTAAAAACCTTATTGAACTGAATGGGATGATCAATCCCGAGTAACCATGCTTTTCTTGTGATATTTAAAAAAAAAAAAAAAAAAAAAAACAACGTCACTAATCGCTTAAAAATATGTCGGTTACATTAGTTTGAAGGACTTGTCTTCGGATATGTTTTGGTCCTCATTTTCTACTTGTAGATTTTGAGGATAGCCATTAACCAGATTACTGATAGTGACCGGGGCGGTTTATGATGAGTTTTTCTTTCTTTCGCTTAAAATTAGTCGATCATACTTAGTTAGAAGGACACATACTAGTATGTGGTCGGTCCAGCTGATCCATTGGATCTTCGGGATAGCCGTTTACCTGAAGACTTTGTTTTGGTCGGGGCGATTAAGGTTAAAATTTTGAAAGAAAGAGGGAAATGAAATTATTTTTCAAGTCTGTTACTTCGTAAGAAGTTCGTTAGCTATGTTTAACAGAAAATTGATCCAACCTTGGAAAATGATAGTTATACTAATTCTGTGTGCTTAGCTAGTGAAGTTATTAGGCTTAAAAGGCTTTAGGACAGTCATTGTATGTCATGGTAACTTTTTATGGTGCGTAAAAGTAGATGTGATACAAACTAAATTTACTTGATTTTACGTGGAAACTCCGTAAGAGTTTTGCATGTCTTCATATATATCTTTCCGAATGATAGGCAGAAAAGCGATTACCCAGTCATACACGAGCCCATGTGTGTTCTGATTCCCGTGAAGATAGCGTCTCAAGATACTGCAGTGATCCAGATTCGGGACTTGCAGTTAATTACTACTTTGAAGTCTATGTTTATGTAAAAAAAAAAAAATTTGGAGTTATTGAAACATATTAGTGATGATAAAATCAAGACTTCTCAATCTTAGAGTAAGAAGAAGAACGGGAAACAGTTGAAGAGTACTTACAACTTAATCAGACACTATGGGTCGAGGTTAATTCGGGGTGACTTGGGGAAAGCCAAATACGTTTTGAGGATAGATAGGAGGCATAAATATTTCTGAGTTGTTGCCCACTTAAATTTTGAGGCTTAATTGAATATAACTCGTATCACAGAAACGATGAAAACCATCTTAAGTATATTACCTGCTTACAACCTGTCTCTTTATGTCATAATACAGCTAAACACGGATCTATGTGACAGTCACATACTTAGTATGATTCCTGTTCGGATCTTTTCTAAAACGTAGCAGTCCCTATCGAGACTGAAATTTGATCCCTTATACTTTAAATTTTTTAAGTTTTTGTACTTAGATAGTTTTATGATTTTTTAACTGGTTACTTAGAATTGATCATGTCATTTATTCCTTAAAGGGAAGTTTTAAAGAGTTAATTGAAAAATGTTCAAATTATAAGGTTTGATTTCGTAAATATAGGCGATGTTGTTAAACAGGCGAAGTTGTGAATAACTTCGCCTAGGCGAAGTTATCCGTAACTTCGCCTGTATAACCCAGACCCTATATAAGGATGTTCAACAGGTAAACTGTTCATCACTTTTCAAATATCCAGCGAACTTATCCGGCGAACTTACCTATTCTCCGGCGAACTTGTTATTTAAACCGATTACGTGTTATTTTTCCCAGATTTCATTAAGTTCAAGGTTCGAGATGTCGAATTATCATATATTTCATGTTCATTCATGTTTTCCGGATTCCTTAATCACGAAAACATCGACTGCACGTTGTTCCATAATCCTCACTGTCGCCGATTCAGATTCAGGCGAAGTTAGGGTTTAGGCGAAGTTATACAAGTACAAGCGCGGCGGATGTTCCCGTGGTGGCTACATCATCTGCTGGCATTCCATCGATCACTGCCATCCAGACGTCGACTCCGGAGATCGTGTCTCTACCACCTCCAACGCTTACTCGGTCGGTGGTAGCTGCACGATTTGTAGAGTCAACGGTCGTTACTACTGCAGGGTTATCAGGTATGGTACCACCTGCGGTTACGCCTGCTTCTGACTCAGAGAGAATAGCTTCACTAGAGCGGATCGTGGCTGAGCAATTGAAGACTATTCAAAGCCTAGTGGAAGCAAATCAACTACAGTCATCCCTCCTGGTTGAGCATGGGAAAATTATAGATGCCTTGAAGGAGTTCTTGGCATCTCAGGGGGAGATGAGCTGTAAGGGCGACGAGCTCAGGACGAAAAGAAGAAATGACCGAGACGATGATCCCAATGCATCGAAAGATGTAGGTGGTGAGCTGCCAAGAACTTCTCAAGCTCTTGGTACTTCCACAGCTGAGGGGGAGTCTACCGACGCGGCTGGTGGTGATGATGTGGTGTTGGTGGAGGATGACGTGATTGATGCGTTGAAGGAACTGACGATGATATGTTCAGCGATGATGTGTTGTTTGATGAAGATGTGCTGCCGAGTGATGTGATTGAGAAGATCGGTGAGCAGATTGTGATTGACGATGGGATAGAAGAGGGGGAGATAGTAGAAGAAGACGTTGAACACGAGATCCCTGATGTTGAGAAAGCCGACATGGGTGCTGAGATGGATGAGACTGAGTGGGAGGAGCAGCCTAGGTGGAAGGAAGGCTGTGCTCATTGGTTTATCAAGACCAAGAAGCCTGCTGTTCCAGCCATGTTCAAGAAGAGTTATAACATCAAAGGCTATGCTGAGTCGAAGAAGGGAATTATCTGTTGGATATATGATGAACAGATGAAGTTGTTTGTGGTGAAGCGTTATGATGGTATTCAATACTTCAAAAGAATGTTGAGATCTCTCAATACGTTGCCGGAATGTGAGGTGAAGGATTTGGCCAGGTTGGGCCTGATAAATAGAAGTGACGACAACATGGCAAGAGTGATTGGGAAGATCGTGTGGAAAGAAAGCGTAAAAGAGAAGAAGTTTGAATTATTAAAGCCACAGAAGGGAAAGCTCGTGGAGGATACAGAAAGGGGAATGAGAGCAGATGGCAAGCCATGGATGGTGATGAAGTACAAACCGATCCGATGCATCAAGGAGGTTCCAATGAAGACTATGCCTCAAGATGTGTTGAAGAATCTAAAATGGTGGTACGTTGATTGCCAGACTGCTGAAGCCGTGATGGAAGACGAAGACGAACAAGAAGTGCTGAGGGTGTATGATCCGATGCATCTTGTTAACTTATCGAAAGCTGATCTGCAAGTGTTGAATGAAAAGAAGATATTCTATATTCCTGCTTGGAAGGATGAAGCTAGGAAATATCAGCGAGTAGTCACGGTGTGTGTTAGAGAAGGAGTGCACGCGTGAAGATACAGGATTACGAGACAAGAGCTGAAAGATCAAGATATGAAGCTACTGCCAAGGGGGAGTCTGTTGGTGCATAGATGTCAGTAGTTCATATGTCTAATGTCTGTAATCGAGTCTGTAATATTTTTTATGTATTTGTTTGAACAAGCGAAGTTGTTGACAAGTTCGCCTAGGCGAACTTGTTAACCAAGCGAAGTTGTTGACAAGTTCGCCTAGGCGAACTTGTTGAACGAGCGAAGTTATGGACAACTTTGCCTGAGGCGAAGTTGTCGTGTATTTATATAGGCTACGGTTTACTGTTTAGATGTTGATCGAGTGGGTTAATTTACGTGTAATTCAGTGAGTCAAGTGACGTGAGGTCGAGATTCTGTAAGTATCACGGTTTGAGTTATCAATATAACGTGTGTTTTGTTCGTATCGTGTTCGTATGTTTGTGAGCTTGTGTTCTACGTCCGTAACGATCTACACAGGGATTCCGCACCTGTGTATATCGGGATATCTCGTGTGATCCGTCCAGGGAACCTACAATGTGGCAAACACAAAGTGCCACTAAAACATAATATAATGGCACAAAAGCTAAATGCCATTAAAAATGTGTGCCACTAAATGACCTTTTAGTTGTAGTGCCAGAACTCCATTGTGAAAATAAAAAAATTAATTAATTAATTAAATGTAACTACAATAAGTGGGATTAATTAATGATTCTTAGGGTCTGTTTGGTATAAAGTAATGAAATAAGTGGTGGAATGGAATGGAATGGAATGGACAATGGAATGAAATTGATATTACCATTCCATTGTCTTGTTTAGTTTCTATATGGGAATGAAATGATTCATCACTTTATTAATATTAATAATAATACAAATTTTAAAATAACTAGTTTTTGGACCTATGCATTGTGGTGATATTACCAAACCAAATAAAAATAATCGTTAAAACGTGAATCACATATGCACATTATAAAGTGTTTTTAATTCACCAAATTTAAATCAATAATAATAATGTTGATAATATAATAATAATTGTTTTGGACAAAAATCTGCTAAGGATCAAGTATCCAAATTTGTAAATGTGAGGTAAGGTGCTAACTCGATAATAACTAATGTATAAGTGAAATCTTGTTGAACTTAGCGATGTGATTACGAGGGAAAATCCCTTAACCAAGATAGTCTTACTTCGGTCAAAACTTATCAAGGTAATCTTTGGTCGAATCTCTTCGATCAAGGATTAACTAAGTAATCGTTGGTCGAATCTTTTCTGTCAAGAATCAACAAGGTAACCTTTGGTCGGTGAGTATGTGATTATCGTGATCTCCGGCACAAAAAACCACCGGACAGTGAAAACTATCACCGTCGTTTATATTAGATAAAAAGGGTGTTACAATCGTTGTGAGTAAATGATCGAGATTACAAAGTAAGCTAGTGAATAGAGAGAATGTTTGTTTCTTCTCTAGTGTGTGTGATAATACATGTGTTGAATGAATGCTCCTAATCGATCATAATCTCAGTATATAAAGAAAAGAAATAATAACTAACCAACAACTAGGTCCTAAAAATCCGCAACTCCTCAACTAGCCATTCTATATCTTTGACCATGTGCATAAAGGAGTCTTGTAGCGAAAGTTTAGGTAGACTTAGTCCTTGGAGCCGTTATATCTATCAAATATTGATCTGCACATAAGAAATAATCGTTAACAACACCAAATACCGAGGATCCATGATCCTGACATAGCTCTAGAACTCTTCAGAAGGATAATTGATCCAGACACGTCTTCAAGAATAACATATCCTCAGTACTCAATTATTTGTGACATTACAAGAAGTCCTATAAATCCGCCACCTTCCCACTATCTTCATCCACGACTTTGACGACGTGTTTGATAAATCCAATAGCGAGATATCCGGTGGAATAAGTCTTGGCGCCGTTATACTTATTAAATAACAACCTACACACAAGAAACAATTGTTAATAATACCAAGTACTGAGGACCACTGATCCTGGACAGGATCTGTCTAAAGATAACTGATCCAAGAACATATGTCAGGATAACGTATCCACAGTGTCAAATTTCTGGTAGTAGTAATTGTTGACTTTTCCATTCCTTAAAGGAATGAAAAAAAAAACACCTTTTATCAAAGAATGAAAATGCTTAAAAAGGAAAGAATTTCATTCATTAGGAATGATCAATTCCATTACTTCATGGCAACCAAACATGCTTAATTTCATTCCTTTAAAATAAACTATTTCATTCCATCTTCCATTTCTTCATACCAAACACTACCTTACCTTTGAAATTTGTCAATTGTTGTGATCCACTTTGCCACAAGAACATAAGTTTGATACGTAACGACAACGATCAGGAACTCCAACTCCATACCTTCAGTTGTCAGCAAATAACTCAAAATTAGGGCAAAATTTAATAAAGTTTGATAAGCAAATAACTGAAATAATTCTTCTCACGGCAACGTTGTAATGACGGAGTCGACGACGTTGGAGTAATCAGAGTCAGGAACAAAAGGCGAGATGCATTTTACCTCTTTTTTTCCTTTCAGGATCTGGAACTTGGTGGCAAATGATGGAGAAGAAAAGAGTGAGGAAGCCATTTTATTTTATTAGTAAAGGTGTGAATGATGATTGGTGGTTAATATAGTATCATTTTGGGTTAATATTAGTCAATTATGTTCAATTAAATACAAAACTATATTCTAATTATTTAGGAAAAACGAATATATTTTATAGAAAGTAAAAGTGTTTCTCGTGCAAACGTAGCATGCTCAAAGAGTCATTAAAACCTAAAATAGTGGCACAAAATCTAAATACTATTAAAAACGTGTGTCACTAAATGACATTTTATTTGTAGTGAAAGGTTAAAGTTATAAGACTCAAGTGTCAAGTGTCGTGTCAAGTTATGTTATAATAAAACTCTAGCGAATAAGCGTTCTATAAAACAGATGTTTTATGACTCAAATATCAAATGTCCTATTAAGGTGTATTATAATAACACCACATTGATTAAGCGTCTTATAAATGTTAAAGTGATAAGACTATGGTGTAAAATGTCCTATTAAGTTATATTCTTATATGACATCGACCAGAAAGGATCCTATAACACTGAACATTTATGACTTAACTACAAATGTCCTATTAACTTATGTTATAATAAGACCTCAAGTGATCAAGTGTCATATTACATTACTACATAATGAGACACCAACAATTACATGTGTTATAGGTTACTTTATTAGGATTTAGATATTAAGTGTCTTATTAAGTTATATGATAATACGACCCCAAAGAATCATCCATTCTATTAAATAACTTTTTAGGACACCAGTTCTGTGGCATACACTGTAAAAGGACCCCAAATGTTCATTTGTCCTATTAAATAGATTTTAGGACCCTATTTTACAAGCGTCCCACACAAAAGGTCCAAAAAACCCTTTTTGTTGTAGTGATAAAACCCAACAGATCACGATTATATACGATACACACACAACAATTAGATAATCTAGATATTGTGAGAAAGGTGTACCTCGGTTAATAACTAATTCGATTGAGATACCAAGGTTCAACGAACACACACTGCTGAAATGAATTGACGAAACACGGATAGTGGTGGCCTTTGACTGCAGCGACGATGCTTAACCGGAGCATCGATGAGTCAAAATTGTCCAATGGCAGTGATGATGTAGGCCAGTGGTAGTGGCGACGATAATGGTCGACCGTATTATCGGTGGTGGTTGTGGGTGTTCTAGAGAGTTTTGTGCAATCATGTAAGCTCTAATCTCCAACTCCATGCATCCATTTATATAGAATATGGAGATGCATGTATGTTTACCAAGTAGCAGACATGCATGCATTGGCTGGACAAATGGCAAGGCAAACATGCAAACACGATAAGTGGCTAGGCAAACGCGCATCCGCGACAAGTGGCTTGGTAAGTTGCATATGCATCATTACACTGGTTCATGTATCTGTCTCAACAAGTCCATTTATCCTTCTCTCATTTAATACCTGCAATAAGCTTAATAAACAATTATATCAGTAATAATGAGTATTAATAATATGAACCTGTTAACGATCAAAATATAACTATGTTTCGTTTCGCATATCGTTCGTAATTATCATTTAAACCAATTAAGTGGATTTTAGTTTATTGCCCATGGTGTAACTTTTACCGGTCATAACTTGGTATGCCACGTTAATTAATTAAATCGGTCTATTTTTCCAATAACAGTACCAGTATTGGCATTTATAAATAATGTTTATCTCTAGATGGTATTGGTAGCTACCGGATTTCAAGAAAAGCGGGCACCGAATACCATACCTAATCTACCAATTATGAGGTTTTGATACTGCATGAGTACTAGTATCGGTACTTGGTTCTCAAATGCTCATCTCTATTTTTAAATTGAAAAGGTGCGGTTCCATTTTAACGGGTTTCGATCCAAGACCAGTCGGTCCAGTACCCAAGGTTCAGTTCCAAGACGATTTTACAATGGAGATCTCAAACCGATTACAAATCGACGGTGTGGTTCAGTTCAAGCCGATTACAACCCGACGGTTCAGTTTGGTCTCAAAACAGCGTCTCTCAAACCAGCTTTTAGAGTGGTTCGGTTTCGGACCACGTTGCAATTCGGGAACATATTTTTTTTATTCGCTTCTAGTATCTATGAAGAAACGTGGATCGACTCACTGGTAGACGATCAACTTTCCTCGGGTGTGATTATGCTATTTCACCGATGGTTCTCTGGAATCTGGATTCTTCCACCTACAAAATGAACAGCACCGTAAACTTACCCCTCAGAAAGGGACAGAGGGGTCCTCTTTGGGGTAACCCTCCGGTGTGAGAATAAGAGTTTGTAGGAGAAGATAATAATCTGAGAGTAAGGAATTGGAGTGTATCAGCTTAATATTGCTGAGTACTGTGTAATAGGGCATACCTCTCCTTGTGGAGTTGATGTGGTATTTATAGTGCTAGGGTTTCCAATGATTGGGCTCAGACCCAATTAGGGCCTTTTTGGCCTCCTCCAATTACTTTGCGCCACGTGTCCTTGGGACACCTGGTGCTTTTTCATTGATTATTCTCTGACCCATGTGCAATCACGTGGTAGCACATGGGTTTTGCTGAGTTGTCCACCTTTCATTGGCAGCTGTCAACATCAGCATATTCTTATTCCTTAAAAAGATACCTTCTGGAAGGTTGTCTGACGTGCACAATCAGGGTTGTCCTTATCCTGATTTGGATAAGGACGAGGTTGATTATGTGCATGTGTGATATGCGCCTATCCTGAGGATGCGCGAGGTCTTCTCTTTATTCTCACGCGCAGATGTTTCATGCGCAGATGTGATATGCGCCACGCACGGATGCGCCACGCGCAGATGTGATATGCGTGAGCATGTGATATGCGTCACGCGCGGATGCGTCACGCGCAGATGTGATATGCGTGAGCATATATGGTGCGTGAGCATGTGATACGCGTGAGCATATGTGATGCGTGAGCATATGTGATGCCTGAGCATATGTGATGCCTGAGCATGTGATGCATGAGCATATGTGATATGCGCCATGCGCATAGGTTTTGGCTTTGTGCCTTCATAATATCTTGATTTCAAGCCTCTTGTCTATATCTTGTGGGTTGACCCGCCTCGCTCGGTGTTGAGGCGGGTACATACCTCTTCAAGCCCCCCCAGTCTAATGTGTGTCTTGTCTCGCGCAAGCGAGGTAAGATAGATATTAGACTTAATAGTTTGTTCTTTTAGTAGGGTTTGTCTTTTTCTTCTTATTACTCTTCGTTGCGCGAAATTCTATCCTTTTGGTTGAAACGAATCGTCCATGTACGTGGTTGGTTGTTGCTGACATGCGTCAGTGATGGAGACGTGTCAGACTTTTCGTGTGCTCGAGGTGCTACAGTTGCCTTTCATGTCCCCTCACATAGTGTCAGGAACACGTGTCGCGCTCGCGTTGGTCCGTACCGCCGAGTGGTGGCGCGTGAACTCTGGCAGCACCTGTATCGTTTCTTTTCGTGTCCCCTCACACAGTGTCAGGGACACGTGTCGCACTCGCGTTGGCTTACACCTGCGAGTGGGGGCGCGTGAAGTCCGATCAGTACCAATTTTTCTCTCTCCTGGGCCTATAAAAGCAAGCCCTTTTGAGTTTTTTATCCTTCATCTTCTTTGTTGTTTATTCAGAGCTTTCCTTTCTTTCTATTCCGATTAAGTGCCTATCTTCCAGATTTCCGTTCTTCAGAAGTAACTTGTGCCTGACTCTGTTGCATGTCCGATAGCCCAGACAACACAATCTCCCCCAGCAATCGCCGCGTGAAATCGTTAGTAATGTCTATGTTGAAGAAGACCGGCAAGGGGAAGAGGGTTGCTAAGGCCTCATCGGAGGAGGTAGGGAAGACCAAGGCTGTGAAGAAGTGGGATGAGATCCCCTGTAAACTGAGGCAGTCCGATTTTGACAGCCTTATCGCCTCTCAGGGTTTTCTCCCTGAGTATGGCTGCATGCTGCTGGCGGCCGGGCAAACGGCGGCGGACCCGCCCACCGGCTATATATCCCTTTATTGCCATTTTTTCACCCACTGCAACCTTCGTCTCCCGATGACAAGGTTTGTGGGTGCGCTGCTTAGGTTTTATGGGATTCATATATCCCAAGTCCATCCGTTTGGACTCGTGCGCATGACTCACTTTGAGTTCATGTGCAAATCTCAGCGCGAGGAGCCCACCCCTCGGCGCTTTCAGTTTTTTTATAAGCCCAAGATCCAAGATTCTTGGTTCTCATTTATTCCTCGCAGTCAGAAGGTCAAGTGCTGCACTGTTTCATTCAAGAGCCTTCATGACTGGTCTGAGAGATTTTTCTATATCAGGGCTGGTGTGATCCCCATCCGCATGACCATGCGCGCGATCTCTTTTGCGCCTGCGGATGTGGGTGTCTTCAAGAACCCAACTGGCGCCTGGGTAAAAAAGTTGACTGCCGAACCATCCCCCGCCAAGAACATTTGCGAGGAGGCGCTGGTGGGGGTTGGTATGAGCAGGAGGTGGGCCGACAGCGCGACTGAGCCCGTTATACAAGTTGACGGCTTGTGTAAGTTAACTCATTGCATTACCTCTGCGCGAATATAATTCGTTTTGCTGATATCATTTGACTTGTTTTGTGCAGTCAGCAAGGCGTATGTCCACGCCGCCTATGATGAGCATATGGAGGGTGGCTCCGTCGCGCTGGGCGCTGGGGAGGTTGGCTTCCCCGATCGCTTCGATGACATGTTCATCCCTGTTGATCTGGGATTTCGCTTTGACAGCGACGCGCCTGGTAAGCCTTTGTACTTATGCTTATGCCTTTATAATACCAGATTTGGCTAACCTTTCTGTTGCGTGTATTGTAGATGCGCTTGAGAACTACGAGCTGGAGCTCGCGGAAAAGGAGGAGGAGGAGGAGGAGGAGGCTGAGGTGCCCCAACTAAAGCGTAAGGCTAAAGGGAAAACTGGCGCAGGGGCCAGTAAGAAACAGAAGAAAGATGATGCCCCTGTTGTTCAGGATCCTCCTACTCAGGCGAAGGGACTTGAGAAAACCCAGGAGTTTACCTCCAAGTTTTCCTTGTCTTCCCTGCCTCAAAAAGTGGGCAGACCTCCTGTCCACACGAGGTATGGTGCCGCTACCTCCTCCCTTCGCGCGGCGGAAAAGGGAAGCGGCGTTGCGCCTGCCGTTTCCTTTTCGACAGGTATACTTTATACTTTATGGTTTTATGGGCGCGATTCTGATAGAATTATTAATGAATCTTTGCTCACTCAAATGTTTGTAGAGCCGGCGACCTTGGTGGATCAACCTCAGGCGCAACAAGGTGCCGAGGCTGCGCCGGAGGTCGCTTCGAAGTCCCCTGTTTTACCCTCAAAAAAGGGGAGAATGGACTTCATGGCGATGTTTAACTCGCGAACGGCGTTGCGCCAAGGTATGTATTGCGCTTTTATTTTCTAACTTTTTTCTTTTGGATCAAGTCATGAACCATTTCTTTTTGTTGATTTTTTCATAGGAGTCATAGCTGGCGTACAAGCTGCTGGCGACACTGCTGGCGCCGGTGCCAGCGCCGTTGGTTCTGCTCCTGCTCCTGCAAGCGCTGAATCTCCCCTCATCGGGATTACTAAGGAGCAGGAGGCCGTTTTACGCGCCGATCTGGCGGCGTCGAGACCTCCCTCACCTCCTCCTGCGCGCAGCCCTCCTCGCGAGACTGGTTTTGGTTCTTCCAGGTCGCAGGAGAAAAGGCCTGTTTCAGAGGAGGATGAGGTTCAAGTTGAAGGCTCCGACAGCGGCCGCGCCAGCCCTGCAGCGCCACGCGATTTCGCGGCGCAGTCTTCTCGTGGGGCTGGCGCTGACTTTTCTGCTTCATCCCCGCAGGTATAGGTTCGTTTTTGCTCCGCTGCGCGGACTTCCATATTAGTGTTTTGATGACTTAGATCATTACTTTGTGTTTGCAGGAAGCCGATCACATTTACCGCCCGAGATGGAATATTACTGAGGACAGCTCATTTCAGTCCATGGGTGTGTGTGAGGACTTCTGGGCTCATTCTGTGCCTCCAGCTGAAAGGAGGTTTCAGGAGGACCGCGCTCGCGTGGACTTGCTCAACGATCATCTGTTTGCTGGGTCGGCTTTCTTTGCTGCCTCCCAAGAGCTTCGCTATGATTACGTAAAGGTACGTCATGCTCTTGCGGAAGCCAAGCAAGAGGCTAAAGTGTCTGCTTGGAATCTTTCTGATGCTCGAGAGAGAGCTGAGAAACTCCAAGCAGAGCTCAGCGAGAACAGAGCAAGTGCCAACGCCGCCTTCGTGAAGCGCGGGCATGAGCTACAGGCTGCGCGAGAGAAGCTACAGGCGGCCGAGGTGGACGCGGCCAAGTACGCGCGGCGAGTGCGCGACTTGGAGCTGGACGCGGAGGCGCGTGACCAAGCTCTTGTGCAGTCTATAACTGACAAATCATCATTGGAGAGTGAGGTTGCGCGCCTGAAGAAGGAGCTTGCGGACGCGCGAGCAGAGAAAGATGAAGCCTTGGCGACGGCAGCGTCTAGCCAGGAAGCACTCGATGCTGCGCGAGCGGAAAGGGAAGAGGCCTTGGCGGCAGCAGCGTCCGACAAAGAGGAGCTGAAACAGACCAAGGAAACTGTTGAGTTGTTAAACTCTGAGATTCCTGCTCTTGAGACGTCTGTTTCTTCCCTTGCGCAGGATCGCCAATGGCTAGTCTCACAGGGTATGACTCGTTGCGCTTATGCGATGAAATACTCAGACGAGTTTCAAGCCCTTGTGATGGATTGCAACGCTGCCTCGCGCTTGGTGGGTCGAGCTGAAGAGTTTAAAGATGGCTGTGAATATAGCATGCTGAAGAAGAACCCATCCGACTACCCTTATCAGCTCGACGTTGTCTGCGCGGACATGGCCGAGATGGGGGAGAAGTATTTGAATACTTCCATTCCCATCCTTGCGCAGGTATTTTAACCTTAATGAGTTTACCTTGACTTATTTTCCTAGTCCTTTGGTACTCATATTTTTCCTTATGATTTGCAGATATCCGCGCTCGCAGACCAGCCCGATCTCGGCGTGCTAAAGAAATTACTTGACGAGTGCGAAGGGGCTGGTGGCGGTGATGATGGCGCGGGGAATGCTGCCCCTGCTAGCGGCTCTGGCGTGGCCAAAGGACCCGCTCCTGACACTATTGTGATAGAAGGCGACTCCATTCAGGACGAACATCTTGACTATGGTCAGTTTGGAGATGACGAGGAGCGGGCTGCGTCAGATGCTGAGGACGGTGATGAGGACGATGAAGAGGCTGACGTCGACGTGGAGACTTGAGAAGCCCTTCATGTTTTTGTTTTTTTTTTTTTTTTATTTGTAGTTTGTATCTCATCATCTTGTAAACTTGTAAATTTCAATGCTTTGGAATGAAATTTTGTTTTTCCCTTATTCGCATCTTGCGCATTCCCCATTCATCTCTTTATGTTGCATGTTTGCTTGTTGAATATAAGATATGCTTGCACGTTGAAATAAGAACAAGGTTGTAAGGAAATTATTATACTTAATATTTGTCATATTGTAAGTGATTTTGCAATATCCTGACTATGTTGACACGTGCTTTGGCGTTTCATTCTTCCTCTTTTGCGCGACGTTATCGCGCATTTATTTTAGCGAATTATGAGTTTTTTAGCCTTTACGTGTCAGTATGTGTTACTCTGATATCCATTACAATTTCATGCGCGACCTCGACCTGAGACCTTAACAACTATGTTTTGGCATGTGTTTTGCCTTAGTTGTGCTTAGGTATTTTTATGGTCAGGCTGCGCAGCATGTAGGATGGATGTTGTGAGTGATTTGAGCTAAGGCTCACATTATTGGGCTAAGGCCCTGAGCTAAGGCTCATATTATTGGGCTAAGGCCCTGACGTTTTAGAGTTAAGACTCGTTAACGCGTTTGAGCTTGAAGCTCGCGCATGTATGTTTTACTTCGTTTTATTTTTTGTTTTGATGTCAATACAATGTTGTCATATTGCTCAAAATTAATAAAGGGAAGTGTGAAACATGTATGCAAAAGGTAATAGAATCCACATTAAGAGAAGATAGCGCGTATCATTATTCATAATGGCTTAAAAAGCCTTGATTACAAACTTGACAATTTTTACATGAAACATTTTCTAAGCTGTGCCGCGTTCCATGCGCGCGGGATCTTCTTTCCATTCAAATCTTTTAAAGCGTATGCGCCTTTTCCCAATTCTTCCGAGACTTGATAAGGTCCCTCCCAATTGGGGGACATCTTTCCCGGGGGTATCGCGCGGCTAGCTTCATTGTTTTGAAAGACAAAATCATTCTTCTTGAAGTGGCATTCTTTCACGCGCTGATTGTAATATTTTTCCAGTTTTTTCTTATATTTGGCTTCACTGATGATAGCCGCCTCTCTGCGCCCTTCAAGTAAGTTGAGATCCAACCTCCTTTCGCGCTCGTTATCAATCTTGCTCATCATGAGCACTCTATGGGATGGGCATCCAATTTCTGCTGGAATCATAGCCTCCGTTCCATAGGTTAGGCTGAACGGGGATTCGCCATTGCTGGTTTTGCTTAATGTCCTGTGCGCCCACAGGACATTAGGTAGCTCGTCGACCCAAGAATGGGATTCTCCCTCCAACCTTTTCTTCAGCCCATTTAGCAAGCTTTGGTTCGCGCGCTCCACTTGGCCATTCCCCTGAGGGTGGTATACTGAAGTGAAGATTTGGTTGATGCGCAATTCCTTAAGCCAGCTGGATATCTTCCTGTCAGTGAATTGTTTGCCATTATCGCTCACAATTTCCATGGGCAAGCCAAAACGGCATATGATGTGGCTCCAGATAAACTGCTTCATCGCTTCGGCTGTGATTTTTGCTAGTGGCTTGGCTTCAACCCATTTTGTGAAATAGTCTACTGCCACTACCAAAAATTTTACTCGCCCTTGCGCTTGCGGTATGGGGCCCACAATATCGATGGCCCATTTGTGGAAAGGCCATGCGGAGGTCACCGGAATCAAGTTGTTCTTTGGCCGCATGGTGTTTGGCGCATAGCTCTGACACGCTTTGCATTTTTGGATCTCTTTTAAAGCGTCCAAGTACATGCCTGGCCAATAGTAACCTGCGCTCATTGCCTTGGCAACCACCATGCGCGGGCCAGCATGTATTCCACAGATTCCTTCGTGTATCTCTCTGATCACATAGCTTGCTTCCTCAGCATCTAGGCATTTCATGAGCGGTCCAAGATAAGAGCGTCGATATAATGTACCATCAAGCAGTTCATAGTTCTGCGACTTGTGTCTTATCTTCCTCGCCTGTGCGCGATTGTCCGGTACCTTTCCTTCCTTCAAGAATTCCATTATTGGAGTTATCCATGATGAAGGGGTTGTATGAGTTACAAGGAGAGACTTCGCTACCACCGACGGGTTGCTCATTACTTCTACCCTGACATCTTTGCCAAAGTGATCGAAGCTGGTTGATGCCATCTTACTCAGCGCGTCAGCAGACTTGTTTTCACTGCGCGGAATATGTATGATTCTGAAGCAGTCAAATTGCTCGATGAGCTTTTTCGCCTGCTCTAGATACAGAGGCATGGTGTTCTCCTTGGCATCATAAAGGCCATTGACATGTGCTGCTACCAAGTATGAATCAACATGGGCCTCTAGCTTTTTAACTCCGAATTTGTGCGCTATGCGCAGGCCAGCCAGCAGGGCTTCATACTCAGCTTCATTGTTGGTGCTCTTGAAGTCCAACCTGATGGCGTAAGTATATTCCTGATTCTCTGGATCCACCAGTTTGAGGCCTGCGCCGGATCCTTCGTTGTTTGAAGCTCTGTCAGTGAATAATCTCCAAACATTTTCTTCATCATTGGCTCGCGGAGGGTCTACCTCGCGCTGAGCCTCTTCAATTTTTCCCTCGGGGATTTCTGCGATGAAATCAGCTAAGACTTGTCCCTTTATTGCTGGACGGGGCTTATAGGCGATCGTGTGCTCTCCTAATTCCAGCGCCCATTTTGTCAGCCTTCCCGAGAGCGCGGGACGCCGCAAGACTTGCTGGGTGTTGTAACCAGTTAGAACTTCAATAGGATGACCATTGAAATATCTATGAAGCTTGCGCGACGCGTGTGTTAGTGACAAAACTAACCTTTCCATGATGGAGTAGCGCGTCTCAGGATCTGTCAGCACCCAACTCACATAGTATATTGGCGTTTGGATTCCCTTGCGATCCACCAACAATACTGCGCCGATGGCGCGCTCTCCTGCTGATAGGTACAATGTCAAGATTTCACCAGGAAGTGGAGCTGTGAGCGCGGGCAGATTTATCAAACATTCTTTTATCTCACTGAAAGCTTGCTCAGCCTCAGGAGTCCATTTGAATTGGCTTTTCTTTAAGCAATTTCCAATAGTTCCTCGAACCCATCGATTTGCCCAGTCGGCAAGCTTTCGAACCAGACACGCGCCGCGCCCGTGAGGCAGCGAGCAAACATGTGACACCATGTTGGCATCGTCCAGCTTTCTAGGTTTCCAGTGTTGTAAAAACCTTGTAAGAAATCGTCTGGATCTGTTGTGCCGTCATATTTGCCCAAACCACTTGGCATCTTGGTTTTGTGCTGAATGGGTGCCTTCGCGATGCGCTCAGTGAATTTTGAATGTTTCACCAAGATGGCTGGCCTGTACGGTGTGGTTACGTCCACTTGCCCTCTCACTGGTGGGCTGTACGGTGTGTGCAGATCCAGATCGGCTTTGGCTCTAGGCGCCATGTTCATGTGCGCGCGGAGCTGTGAGCCTCCTGCATGAGTATCTCGCTTCTTCCTCATGTTGTGCACTTCTTCATCACTAAACTCAGCGTGTTCAGTGTGAACAGAGTGACCATCTTCCGGCGCGCGCGCCCTTTTTGTTCCATGAACGGTTTGCTTATCAAACGCTTGCCTTTGTGTTAAGTCGGCTAACTTTTTGTGTTTGACCAGCTCATTGTACTTGTCCA
Organism: Bidens hawaiensis; assembly: GCF_021521415.1. Classification (NCBI taxonomy): domain Eukaryota; kingdom Viridiplantae; phylum Streptophyta; class Magnoliopsida; order Asterales; family Asteraceae; genus Bidens; species Bidens hawaiensis. Next base: position 113,979 of record NW_027496244.1, on the reverse strand, counting down.
TTAGACGTCGTTGCTCGTTTATGAGCCATTCTTTAGGGTCATTGGTTTCATCTTCTGGACCCATTGGTCCTTTTTGTTTCGCGCCGGTAAGATTTTGGAACGTGAGATCGTCTGGAGGAGTTTCAGTCTGGCCATGAGGAGTTGTGATGAAGGGATGGTTACTGGTGGTGCGCGTAGAATCACGCGGCACCCTCAGAAACTGCTGTCCCTCATTAACATCCTCACGCTCAATATCCTCCAGAACTTGATCGCTGTTACGAACACCAGAAACCATGGTGAAAAATTTTTTTTTTTTTTAGAGAACTGATGAGATTTTGTTGCCGTTCCCACGGATGGCGCCAATGAAGAAACGTGGATCGACTCACTGGTAGACGATCAACTTTCCTCGGGTGTGATTATGCTATTTCACCGATTGTTCTCTGGAATCTGGATTCTTCCACCTACAAAATGAACAGCACCGTAAACTTACCCCTCAGAAAGGGACAGAGGGGTCCTCTTTGGGGTAACCCTCCGGTGTGAGAATAAGAGTTTGTAGGAGAAGATAATAATCTGAGAGTAAGGAATTGGAGTGTATCAGCTTAATATTGCTGAGTACTGTGTAATAGGGCATACCTCTCCATGTGGAGTTGATGTGGTATTTATAGTGCTAGGGTTTCCAATGATTGGGCTCAGACCCAATTAGGGCCTTTTTGGCCTCCTCCAATTACTTTGCGCCACGTGTCCTTGGGACACCTGGTGCTTTTTCATTGATTATTCTCTGTCCCATGTGCAATCACGTGGCAGCACCTGGGTTTTGCTGAGTTGTCCACCTTTCATTGGCAGCTGTCAACATCAGCATATTCTTATTCCTTAAAAAGATACCTTCTGGAAGGTTGTCTGACGTGCACAATCAGGGTTGTCCTTATCCTGATTTGGATAAGGACGAGGTTGATTATGTGCATGTGTGATATGCGCCTATCCTGAGGATGCGCGAGGTCTTCTCTTTATTCTCACGCGCAGATGTTTCATGCGCAGATGTGATATGCGCCACGCGCGGATGCGCCACGCGCAGATGTGATATGCGTGAGCATGTGATATGCGTCACGCGCGGATGCGTCACGCGCAGATGTGATATGCGTGAGCATATATGGTGCGTGAGCATGTGATACGCGTGAGCATATGTGATGCCTGAGCATATGTGATGCATGAGCATATGTGATGCCTGAGCATGTGATGCATGAGCATATGTGATATGCGTGAGCATATGTGATATGCGCCATGCGCATAGGTTTTGGCTTTGTGCCTTCATAATATCTTGATTTCAAGCCTCTTGTCTATATCTTGTGGGTTGACCCGCCTCGCTCGGTGTTGAGGCGGGTACATACCTCTTCAATCTATATGCCTATATCTAATGTTGAAATCAGAATTGTAATGAGAGGAGGGCTAGATCGAACGAGCAGTTCCGAGTCGGCCCATCCATATAAAAAACAACGATAGGGCTTTAAGGTCTCTTTTTATGTGGTGCGCATTTGAAAAAAGCTGCTGAATCTGTAGTACAACGAGAAAATATTAAAGGAGAGAATAATTATTCAAAGAATAAGTCAGAAAGTTGACACCAAGCGATGATAGATTCTCCGTCTTTTTCATTCTTCTTTCTTTTATCTGCCGATAAAGTTAGAACATTCCATCTTTAGAGTAAAGTCAAAATACAAAGTTAGATAAAAATGAGAAGTGTGAAAAAAATTTATTACCACACAAACACTCTTAAAAATAAATTAAAAAATAATAAAAAATCATAACTTAAAATATAAATGAAAAATGAAAAAAATTAAAAAACTAAAATGTTTCGGTCATCATTTCCGTTAAATAAAAAATAAAAAAAATCGACGAAACAACACAATGCCGAGATCAAAGACACAATAACGAAAATGAACAAAATACACAATTATAACTAAAAAGACACAATATATCGCAAAATATAACACAACGCCAAACAAAATATAACATAATGTTGAGTAATATAACACAATATAAAGAAAAAAAGACACAATGTCAAGGAAAAAAGACACAATTAATGACGAAAATAAACACAAAACACAATAGTAAACAAAAAGACACAACGGCTTTTTTCACTTACCATTGTTTTTTTAGAACGAGAAAGACGGTGGAAACATTTTTGTGTTTATATTTTTTTTAATTTTTTTATTAAATTTTGAGTCGTAATTTATTATTTTTTTAAGGTTTTTATGTATGGTTACAAATCCTTTTTATTTTTGTTTTTTTTTATAATAATAACTTGACCCATATTAATTGCTAAGTGAAATTTAATAGAGAAAAAAGTATTTTTGGTGGTTTTGTTTTTGTAAGATATTAAAGAATCATGTGTTTTCAATCAATCTACAAGTGCATGTGTACAAGTTCATATGCTGATCACGCGTATAAGTGCATGTGTATATTGAAATCTACATATTGTTTTCAGAAAGACGTTTAACTAAAAAACGTATGCGTAAGCTATTCTTGGTGTAGATTTGGCCCGACTATTTCTAAGATCTTCTAAGGTTTACAGAGGGTTAAAACACCACACCCTACTAATACCCACTATCCACCACCACCACCCACCGTTCGCCAGCACTACCCATCCACTGTCTGCCACTACCACCGTCCAGCACCACCACCCACCCCCAGTCCGCCATTACCCCTGTCCACCGCCACCACCACCCACCAACACCGCCTACAACCACCACCTCCACCAACCATACCGCCTTCTACCACTACCACCATCACCTATCGTCCGCCACCACCACCCACCACTACCACTATCACCGTCCAGTACCAGCACCCACTACCACAGTTCGTACACCACCATAAGTTTATTTTAGCAATCTACAGACGTTAAAAAACAAACAGTCTTCTTCTTGTAAAATGCAGACGTTTGGTCCACATCTTCTTCTACAGATGTCTGTCTGCACATGTGGTCCGCAGACTGCATGCATTTTACCTCTGAAAAATAAACATCCAACTTGACTTGCACGTTTTTCCTCTTCTAGTAAAACCATTACACATGCACTAATAGTAAATTAATAAATCAACCCATTAGTGTAACGTGATAACTAGTTAGAGCATTCTCAACCTATCACTCATCCTTATTTTTATAATTACACTAAAATAAACTACATTTCTCTCTCCTGCTCAATTAAATAATATTTTTTTTATAAATTTATCATTATAGTTTTCTATATTCTCCACTCACAACCAATTCAAAAAAATATTAAAAAGTAAATAGGGGCAAACTTTGTTTCCTCATACAAATAACCACTACCTTTTTTCACTCTACCCTATAATTTACACTCATAACCACTCAAAACTCCACCTTATAATTTGCAAACTTCCCTTACATACTTATAGGGGATTGGATGAGAATATTCTTAGTGTCACTAAAGTTATAGGATAAAATGAACCGTTTATCAATTTGGCAAGTCCGGCCAACAACATACAGTTTGGTTTACTATTTCTCTAAACCATAGTCATTAGTTTGGGTAAGAAATTCCTTGAACATATACATGCATCTTTTTTAAGTGACTTGATAGAATCCCAATATTGTCCCCACATGAATAATATTCCACTTATTGTTAGATTTAAATATTGCATACCAACCTTAACTTCATAATCTACATGAAGATTTTTAGTTTTCTTCTCCGGAATTTGCAACAGTTTGTTCTAAGGATGGGGTTTGTAGATCTGTTTTCTGCTGCTTCTATGCCTATTCTCAAAGTACTCATCGTCACTGCACTTGGCTCTTTTCTAGCTTTGGATTCTGTTGATATCTTTGGACAAAGTACAATAAAGCAAGTCCATAAGGTAAGTTCTTGATTTTTCATTAAGTAATCAATAAAGTGCAACTATGGTAAATACAAAATTGCATTTTTCTGATTCAAGAATATTGCAGACTTGTTTCAACATTCACTTTTTCTGAATAATTAATATACTTTCTGTGTGATCAGCTTGTGTTCTTTGTGTTCACTCCATCACTTGTGGGAAGCAATCTAGCTAGAACAATCACTCTTGAAAGTGTCATTTCTATGTAAGTTTACTTCCTTTTGTTGGTTTAAACTTATTAAGTCATTGTTTGAAGATCAACTGTTAAAAATTGCAGGTGGTTTATGCCTGTCAGTATTCTTCTGACATTCATAATTGGATCAGCACTTGGGTGGGTGCTTTTGATCATCACTAGACCCCCTCAACATCTAAAGGGCCTCATTCTTGGTACTTGTGCAGCAGGTAAATTACTTGTACCGTACAATCCCTAAAGGATTAAAGGGAAATGCTTAGAAGAGTATGTCAGTTTAAACACTATGGCTGTGGGACTAGCCCACATGATAATTGTCAAAGTCTTTTAGGTGAGAGATGTTGGGTTCAATCCCAGACAAGGAGTGAAACTGGCGTAACTTAGGAATAAGTAGTAGAGGTAACATTTACGTTATAGAAAGAGTTTAAACACTATCATTTCAGTTTGTATTAGTATTAGTGGACACTGGACACTTTAGTACGTGGCAGGAAGTTATTGTTGTCTTATATTTATTAAAATATATTGTAAGCCTGAAAGAAGTTTGAGAAAGAATCACCATATTATTATACTTTCATCTTAGATTAAATCAGGTTAGCATAGCTTACATTTCGTTAGGAAGCTATAGCCATCATATAAACTTGGTGCGTGAGGTTAGAAATCTGCAGTGCTAGAGGACACTTGCTGAACACAGGCTTATTAGTAGTTGTAAAAGTCGATATCATTTTGTCAACTTCTCTGGTCGACATGGCCTTGATTTTCCCATTAAACGCCTCTAGATCGATAAAAGGAATTTTGGATTGTGATTATGGTTTTGATTATGATTATGATCATGCTTGACAGGAAACCTGGGAAGCTTGCCAATGATCATAATACCGGCTGTATGCAAAGAGAAAGGCAGTCCCTTTGGCGATCCTAATGTCTGTCATGAGTTCGGCATGGCTTATGCTTCACTATCTATGGCAGTATGTATTTTTACTCCGAAAGTTTTTAAATTCACCATCTATGGTAGTATATATATCCATCAATCTTAATGATAAATTCATCAGATTGGAGCTCTCTTTCTGTGGACTTACGTTTACAACCTAGTACGCATATTCTCAGTTAACTCCCAAGATTCGGGTAACAATGTTGTGGCTTCTGTCCTGACTGAAAGTTTGCTTCCATCATCTTCATCTACTGTTAACATGAATGGGAAATGGAAGGTCTATTTATCTTTTTTCGCTTTTGATGCTAAGACTCATTGCTCACCTCAAATATGAAAACATAATGTGCATCAGGTGACAACAGAAAAGATTAAACAACACTTGGGGAACTTTTCCAGACAGGTTAACTTGAAAGCTGTGTTTACGCCAGCAACCACTGGAGCGGTACACTGCTTAATGTTAATAAACCACTGTCTATAGTTATTTATCCGTCAAGCATAACAATTTGTCAATTTGTGTTTAATCTTAAAGATTGTGGGCTTCATGATTGGAACAATCCCGCCAATGCGCAGGCTACTAATAGGCACCACGGCTCCCCTTAGAGTGATCCAAGATTCTGCATCTTTAATAGGGTACAGTCTCAGATTTTCAGGGTCTCATAATATTTCAAAATTCATTTTGTGAGTCAGAAGATCTACATGGTTTATTATTTCTAGGCGTGTTTTTTAGATGTTTGTGTACTTCTAGGTAGTTCGCTACCCCAATAAGCGAGCTTGTTGGGTGGCAAGTGTATGCATTCTGATTGTCACCTAAGTGGAAAACTGCACAAGAAAAGTTAAAAAGAGTTTGTTTGCATGGGTAGCAAACTGCCTAGAAGTACAACAACATTCGAAAAACGACTAAAAGTACTTAGATTAATCCTAAACCACCTACGAATCCATAAAAATATCCCTATGATGAGAATGGGACCCACATAACAAAAGAACTAATGGATCCTATTGATGATCATGTTGTACTAGGGACGCAGCAATCCCAACCATGACATTGATTATGGGCGGTAACCTCTTAAGAGGTAAACACAAAACTTAAATCGACAATCAGCGTATTCAGTTGCTTGAGGTATAGATGTAATTTTCAGGTCTCAAAGGATCTGGCATCTCATCGTCACTTATCGTTGGAATAGTAGCTGTGCGGTTTATCTTCTTGCCATGTTTTGGAATTTTAATCGTCAAAGGAGCAATTTACATTAGCTTAGTGCATTTAGAACCTCTCTATCTTTTCGCTCTTCTACTACAATATGCGCTTCCACCAGCCATAAACATTGGTATGTGTTGGGGCGGCTGATTTTGTTACTACTTGTTAATCATAGTCATCTCTAAGATAGTTATAATATACTCTAATTTTATTGAATTTTTGCACTAGTTTGTGAGATTGTTCATATGGCAGGTACAATTACACAACTATTTGGAGCTGGTGAGACCGAGTGTTCCGTGATTCTGTTGTGGGCCTATGGTTTGGCATCGCTTTCACTTACCGTTTGGTCGACGTTTTTCATGTGGCTCGTGGCTTAGTTATCAAAACATTGGTGTTTTAAGTTGTTTGATTTTGTATCTCAGAATCTTTGTCGATAATTTTTCGTTTTTTAATTGTTTATATGATGGTTTCGAATGACAAATCCAATCCTTGGAAAGATAGAAGTAATGAAATTTAGCCTATGAGGCCTGGTCAATCTAGCTTCTGTCCTGAAATATTCTTTCATTTAGACTCTAAACCGTTATATTTGAACTACATATCATAAGACGATGAGAACGAGTCTGACTGAGTGTATTTGAACCGACCAATATTGGTCAACAGGGTCGGATTTGGGCCTGATGAGAACGAGTTTGATTGAGTGTATTTGAACCGACCAATATTGGTCATTGGTCAATGATGACCAATGGGTCAATGTTGGTCAGTGAGGGTTAATATTATTAACTGCCTAACTGGTTACTAATGGAGTCAAATAAGGTCAATGATGGTCCAACATAACCACCGTAACTCATAAAGACATGTATGGCTTATATTGGTAAATTATGCTTGACAATAGTCAATATATTTTTCAATGGTTGTTAGCCAAGAGCTATTTTTGCTCATTAGGCTATGCGTAGTGGAGAGGCTACAAATAGGGGTGAATTGTGACACGTGCCGCCCAGTCAGCAAAGGATGAGAATTTATTTTTGGGTATATTGGTGGGGGCTATAAATTGGGCACACAATATCTTTTTTTTATTATTTTCTTTTTATAATTAAACTAAACAAATAAAAAACAATTTATTTAAATAATTAAATAAAAATGCATTAAAATTAAAAAGAAATACAAAAAAAAACATAACTATAAAAAATACATAACTAAAAATATAAAAAAAAAACATGCGCTTGGGGGGTTTAGGCCTTCTTTTGGCTCATGATGTTGGGGTTTACGCTTTTGTAGCGTCGAGGGCTCAGTCTTGGAAGCTGCAGAATCACATCTTAAGGGATAGCGGAGTTGTCGACCTGGACTCAGACTACGTGCAGGCCCTGGAACGCCTAAATGGCGCTCTCCCAGACTTTGACATTGGCGGTTTCTCTAATAAGGACACCGCCCCACCAAAGCCTCAAAAAACTTTGGCGAATGCCCTTTTTGGCAAAATCGCTCAGAGCCTGGGAGAAGTTTTTGGATTGTCCCCCCCGACAGAAGGCGGTTATTGAATGCTTACAAGGTCCTCATGCCCAAGATTTTCTGACCGTTATCCCGATTGATGGCTTGGGCCAAAGCATGTCTGCGGTCGAGTATAGGGCCATTCTTAAGTACCGTTTGATGGTCCCAATGTACCCAGAAGACGAAACATGTCCGATCTGCCGTAAGGCTTGTCTGGATAAATTAAGAGAGCATGCGGTTCATTGCAAGGAGATGCCTGGGTTCAAATACCGACATGATTGGGTGCGGGACGTTCTTTGGGACATCTTAAGGCGAGCTGGGATATCAGCTAAAAAGGAAGCCCCCGTAAACTTCCTTACAGACCCCACGGAAGGGAGATCCACTCTACGACCGACAGATTTGCTCGTCTTTGGTTGGGCCGGGGGAAAACACGCTTGTGTTGATCTCACAGGGGTATCTCCTTTAGCTGGTTTGAGGGATAATGGGTTTGTAGCTGGGCAAACAATGAAAAGGGCTGAAACGAAGAAGGTGGAGAAACATGCTAAAGCCTGCGAAGAGAACCAACATGTTTTTGTCCCTCTGGCTTTTGATACCTTTGGCTCCTTGGCACCGGAAGTTATCCGTTTCCTAACCAGAGTCCAACGGGTTGTGCATAGCAATTTGTCGACTCCAAAGGGACAGGGGTATGTCTTTAACAGGTTAGGGTTTGCAATTCAGAAAGGGGTGGCGGCGCAGCTTGTTGCCCGCCTACCTGCTATGTTGATGTAATATCTATGTTTCTTATTAAATATATAATATAAATTTTATTTTGTTTAAAAAAACACTAAAGAAAACAAAAAAATAACTAAAAAACATACTAATATCCGTAATATTCGCGCATTTTTTCACGTCTTCGTTGAAACAATAATGCGGCTTCCTCGTGAAACTCCTCCGCTTTGAGGGATTCGTAGTCTTATTTCATTTGACGTAATTCCAACGTCTGGTTCAGCTTTTCTTGTTGTTTGTTGGATGCTCGAAGGTTGTTTCCTATTTCCGTGGCATTTGTTTCCAAACGACCGACCAACTCGTTTAATTCATCGGCCCCGTATTGAATCGTGTTGACCACGAACCTTCCCCCTTATTTTTTCTCGATCTCCTGCGTGGTCGAGGCAACTCCTCTACTTCTTCGTCGTCGGCTAAATTAACTGTGTCGTCCAGGAAGAAGCTACGAGCATCGGAGGGTGTGTTTGGTGTGCTCGGATTTGTCGACGAAGATGTATTCGACCTTTTTGAAGGCCGGGATGAGTCGGCTCGTCGTGCGACCGTTACGGTTGGTGTCCTGTTCCATTTCGCGCAACCGTGTAGTTTTTTCCAACAATTCAAATACTTGAACGGTTTCCCGGGCCGGTCAAAAGTTTGGCCTTGAGCTCGAAAGTCGCTCAAGGCTTGAGCTATAATGTCTCCATCGTTATGCCCGCTACGCCAGCCGGTCCCCTGCAACTGGTTAATTATCCCGGAAAATTTTTGATAGTCGGCGTTAAGTGTAACACCCCGACCAAAGGCGGATTATACATCGGGGCGCCACATATTGTTTCATTACTCGTGACACTATTGGTGTCAATATTTATTAATACACATTTTATCGCGCACGCGCAGCGGGGAAAATAAAGAACATAAATCAAACATAAATCAATATATTATAAATTATAACATTCAAACATCATTAACTTGTCCTGATACATTTTAATTCTAGGTCCAAAAGTAAAAACGTCCTACGTGTCCACAAGCTCCAAAACAGCTACTGCAAACCTGAACATGTGTTAAAATAAACGTCAAACACTTGCGTGTTGGTGAGAAATCAAGTTTAATACAATACATAGATAACAATAAATCTGCGCGCAACATGTGTATGTCTGGTTTTCAACAAGGGTGTAATCTGATCGGGACCAACTCTAAGAGACAAGACTGCCAGTGCTCACAATTGAGCTCACAAACAAGACTAACTGTGCATGTGTAAACAAAAGAGAAAATCATAAACGAATGTTCTCCCGTGTTCATCTAATGGTACCATGAAAACTGCGGAATAGACCGTCCATACGGTTAATGATCCACACATACAAATAAACAGCCAAGTCTACGTCCGCAACACATGGGATACTGCGCGACTAAAGTTCATAAACAAGTTTGAGACTCTAAGTTGTATGAACACATGAACATCCCAAAACATTAAAAGCAAAAAGGGATTAGATACGAGATAACTCACTTGATAAATGATGCGGTGATAGATAAAGCAAGAACCAACTTTAAACAAGCACAAGTTAACCTATAAATAAGATTATTGTTTTAATGATTTGTTTTAAGTCTTGATTATAAGTTAGCATAATTAATAAGTAAATTATAATATATATTACCGGAAAAGTAGGAAGAACAAGGAGGAAGACGGAGGCAGAGAGGAAGACGGCAGAGAGAGCAAGGAGCAAGAGAACAGGAGAGATTAAGTGTTTTGTGTGTGTAGTGTTAGGAAAAATAATGTTATTATTTATAGAGAAACCCTAGGGAACACAATCCCTAGGAAAAGGGGAAAAGATCTCAAAAAGCAAAAGATTCCAAAAGCAAAAGATATCAAAAGATATGGCAGCTGCAGGGGGCAAGATAAAGCTGTCAGGGAAACAGTAACAGGCATGGGCGGGTCAGATAAAGGTACTGGTCAAGCATGGCAAAAGCAGAATCTCAAAAGATAATGTCAGTCACTTTTTCTACCAACCAATGGGGGTTGGTACGCATGCTGCGCCGAAAGTAACTATTCAGACATTAGATAGGTTAGGTCAACAGCACAGAAGATAAGACAACACAAAAGCATACAGGCTGGAATAAACAGAAGATACAAGGGTTAAGCGCGGGAAGGCTGAGTGCGCGAGCGCGAAGGCTGGCACAACAATCCTTAGCGCACTGCGGGAAGAATCACAAATCCTTAGCGTGCTGCGTGAAGAACAAGAATTCTAAGCGCATCGCGGGAAGAACATACATTCTTAGCGCATTGCGGGAAGAACATGCATTCTTAGCGCGCTGCGAGAAGAGTTCTCTTCACGCATCGCAGGAACAAGATGTCTTCACGCAGGCTTCCATGTAAGGAGTCTGGCGCGTGGAGCTGCAGACATCCTTAGGCGGGAAGAACCAAAGGACAAGCAAAGAGGAGGGAAACAAGGCGTAAGGGCGGGACGGCGACAAGAGGGAAAAGAAGGCGGAAAGAGAGAAGGAAGAGGGAGGGGACGGCGGAAAGAAAGAGAGAGAAAGAGGCGGGAAGGAAAATATATATTATTATTAAAAGTAAAATATAAGTATAAATATTAAATAATAAAAGAGAGATCGGGTCAGAGAAACGGGTACCTGGATCGGGTCGGATCGGGCAGATGTCACAGTCTCCCCTACTTTAAGAAATTTCGTCCCGAAATTTATCTCGAAGTAGGTTGCGCAGAGAACAGGTGCGGGTACTTGATCTTCATTTGATCTTCCCTTTCCCATGTAAACTCGGCTCCGCGCTTGGACTCCCAACGAACTTTCACGATAGGGATACGACTGCGCTTGGTTTGCTTAACCTCGCGATCCATAATCTCAACAGGCTTCTCAATGAAATGCATGGATTCATCAACTTGAACTTCATCAAGTGGAATGTGAAGGTTCTCGTCAGCTAAACACTTCTTGAGATTGGAAACATGGAACGTTGGATGCACATTACTGAGCGCGAGCGGCAGGTCAAGTCTGTAGGCAACTTTTCCCACACGCGCGAGAATCTTGAATGGACCAACATAACGAGGAGCAAGCTTACCCTTCTTCCCAAAGCGGACAACACCTTTCCAAGGCGACACTTTGAGGAGAACAAGATCACCAACTTGAAATTCGAGAGGCTTTCGCCTACGATCTGCGTAACTCTTCTGTCGGCTTCTGGCAGTCAGCAAATGATCACGGATCTTGGCGATTTTATCGGTTGTCTCTTGAACAAGTTCGGGTCCTGTGATTTGAGTTTCACCCACTTCGCTCCAACAAATCGGGGAGCGGCATTTACGACCGTAAAGTGCTTCAAATGGGGCCATACCGATACTGGAATGATAGCTGTTGTTATAAGAAAACTCGATCAAAGGCAGGTGTGAATCCCAATTACCTCCAAAATCAAGAACACAAGATCGGAGCATATCCTCAAGAGTTTGAATAGTTCGCTCAGACTGACCGTCAGTCTGAGGATGATATGCCGTACTCATGTCCAAGCGAGTTCCTAGCGCAGATTGGAGAGATTTCCAAAAGCGAGATATAAAACGGCCATCGCGATCGGATATGATGCTCAAAGGAGTACCATGGCGGCAGACGATTTCCTTGACATAAAGCTGCGCGAGATGCTCAACACGGTAGTTTTCACGAATGGGCAGAAAGTGAGCAGATTTAGTCAATCGATCCACTATTACCCAGATGCTATCATGTTTGCTTGCTGTCAAAGGTAACTTGGTAATAAAGTCCATCGCTATACCTTCCCATTTCCACGTAGGAATTTCTGGTTGTTCGAGCAAACCAGATGGGCGTTGGTGTTCAGCTTTCACTTTAGAACAAGTCAGGCATCTAGCTACGAACACAGCAATATCCTTCTTCATACCGGGCCACCAATAAGTTATGCGCAAATCCTTGTACATCTTATCAGCGCCGGGATGAATAGAATACCGAGATTTGTGCGCTTCACTCAGGATATCAGCGCGAAGATTCTCATCACAAGGGATCCAGATGCGATTGAGATAGCAGAGAATTCCACTCAGATTAGGGACAAAGAGTGCTTCCGCGCCACACGCTAACTCGGCGCGAAGGTTACCATTACTGATGGATGCGCGCTGCGCGTCACGAATACGCGATTCAAGGTTGCTTTGAATCGGCGCGAAGTGAAGCTGGGTGCGCGGCAAGATGCAGTTAAGTTGGCAGGGTTTTCGGCTGAGCGCATCGGCTACCACATTAGCCTTACCAGGATGATACCGGATCTCACAATCGTAATCGCTGATGAGTTCGTTCCATCGGCGTTGCCTCATGTTAAGTTCCTTTTAATCAAAGATATGCTGAAGGCTTTTATGGTCAGTGTAGAGGATACACTTAGTACCATAAAGGTAGTGTCTCCAGATCTTCAAGGCAAAAACAACTGCACCAAGCTCGAGGTCGTGAGTTGTATAATTCTTTTCATGAACCTTAAGTTGCCTTGATGCGTAAGCGATAACCTTGCCTCGTTGCATAAGAACACAACCGAGACCTTGGTTGGAGGCATCGCAATACACGACAAAATCATCATTACCCTCAGGTAGCGCAAGAACAGGAGCTTCACACAACAAACGCTTGAGCGTTAGAAAGGCTTCTTCTTGCTTCGAGCCCCAAATATACGGTTTACCTTTGTGCGTCAGAGCTGTTAAAGGCAAAGCGATCTTCGAGAAGTTCGAAATGAAGCGCCGGTAATAACCAGCTAAGCCCAGAAAGGAACGGATCTCAGAAGGAGAGGATGGCGTAATCCAGTTCTTGATTGCTTCAATCTTGGATGGGTCGACATGAATACCCATCTTGTTTACAACATGACCAAGAAACTGTACTTCATCAGACCAAAATTCACACTTGGAAAGCTTAGCATAGAGTTGCTCGGCTCTAAGCTTTTGCAATACCAATCGGAGATGTTGCTCATGCTCGGCCTTGGTCTTAGAATACACCAGAACATCATCGATAAACACGATCACGAATTTATCCAAGAAAGGCCTACACACCCGATTCATAAGATCCATGAAAACGGCGGGTGCGTTGGTTAGACCGAAGGACATGACCAAGAATTCAAAATGGCCATAACGAGTTCGAAAAGCAGTCTTCGGGACATCTTCATCGCGGATGCGCAACTGGTGATAACCAGAGCGGAGATCAATCTTCGAGAAACAGGAGGCACCTTGGAGTTGATCAAAGAGGTCGTCAATACGCGGTAAGGGATACCGGTTTTTAATGGTGAGTTTGTTCAACTCGCGGTAATCAATACACATGCGAAACGATCCATCTTTCTTTTTAACGAACAACACCGGAGCACCCCAGGGCGAAGAGCTAGGGCGAATGAATCCTTTAGCAGTCAACTCTTGAAGTTGGCTGGCCAATTCTTGCATCTCAGCGGGTGCAAGACGGTAAGGAGATTTAGCCACGGGGGAAGCACCAGGGACAAGATCAATACGGAACTCGACTTCACGAGCGGGAGGGATACCAGGAAGATCATCAGGAAAAACTTCAGGGAAATCACGCACAACAGGGATATCGCGAAGCTTCTTTTCTTCAGCAGGCTTAACCACATGGGCTAGGAATGCAATATACTTCTTCCGCATGAGCCTTTGGGCTTCGGCGCAAGACATAAGTTTAAGACCACTGGAGGGTTTTTCGCCGTAAATGTAAAGATCACCATTTTCTCGAGGTAGGCGAACCAATTTCTTGGCGCAAATAACTTCGGCGCGATTCTTCGAGAGCCAGTCCATACCAATGATAACATCAAAGCTTCCAAGAGGCATAGGGATGAGGTCGATCAGAAAATCGTTTTCGTTAAGGTTAAGCGTGCAATCTTTAATTACCGAGTTTATTAAAACAGTTTCGCCATTAGCCAATTCAACTGAAAAATCTTCTTTTAAGTTATCGCGCGGTCGCGCAAGCTTCCGCTCAAAGGCGCGAGAGATAAAACTTCTATCGGCGCCAGTATCAAAAAGCATAGATGCATAAAATCCGTTAAGCAAAAATGTACCATTAACTACGTCGTTATTCGCTTGCGCTTGGTGCGCGGTTATGTTAAAAGCTCGTCCACGCGTCACTTGGTTCGAAATCTGGTTCACCGGATTCGCTTGTGTGATTTGCACTTGCAGTCTCGGGCACGCGTTCCGGAAATGACTGGGATCACCGCAGTTAAAGCACGATCTGGGTCGTGGGTTTTGGTAGGTTGGTTGTGGATTCTGCGGGTAGACTGGTGGTGTTGGCGCAATTGGATTGGCGAGAAGGACTCTACAGTTCTCAGCAGTGTGACCAGTACGGCCACATCGGTTACAAAGTCGACACGGGGTTTGGGTTGGGTGGTGAAATCTACAGGTTGGGCAAAAGGGATGGTTTCCTGTGTAAGGTTTCTTAGTTGGCGGGGCAGGGAGTGCTGGATTGGTTAAGGCATAGTTATGGACTACAGGAGGTGCTGGGTAGGTTGACAGTGGGTTAGGCGCGTAAACTGGGGGTTGGTAAACGGGTTGCTGGACAATGGGCGGGTTGGTAAGCGCATAGGCCTTGCGCCTGCGCTTGAGGTTGTTACGGTTTGAGGGTTCTGGTTTGGTTTCTGCGGGTTCAGGGACAGTTTTGGTGGTTTTGGTCTTCTCAGTTCCCCGCAGGAACAGAGTTCCTGCTCTGACATGGTTGTCGCTGAGCACAGCGGCCAACTCAATAGCGTCAGGGAGGGTAACTGGGTTTCTGGCCCATACAGAATCTTGAATTTCCATGGGGAGACCCCCAAGGAATTTCTCGATGGCTCGGCGGGAAGGGGTAACAAGGTGAGGGACCAGTAAGCTTAGCTCGTGGAAGCGCGTCGCGTACTCGCGCGCTTCACCGCTGTATTGCTTCAAGTTCCAGAATTCTTCCTCCAGGCGCTTAACTTCGTTGGGAGGGCAGAATTCTCGCGTAAGAATTTCCTTGAATTCCTCCCATGTCATGCTAGAAGCAGCCTCTGCGCCACGCGCATGAGCTACTCCATTCCACCATGTAAGCGCTCTGGATTCCAGGACACTGGAAGCATATAGGGTTCGTCTGTCTGAGGGGCATTGGGTGTGAAGGAAAGTGTTTTCTATCTTCTCGAGCCACTGGAGCATCACGGTGGCTCCTTCAAGACCTGTGAACTTCGGAGGGTTACCCGCATTAAAGGACTTAATGTTATAACTGGAGGTATTAGCATTGTTTTGGCTCAAAGCTTGGGCTATTGCGGCGGCCATTTCCTGGGAACGTTGCTGTCTACGCATGCGCGAGGCTTCTCTTCTCTGAAATCGGCGAGATAGCGGAGGCATTCTATAAAAGTTTTAATTTTAGTTAATATCTTGGTTTTATCGCAAAGTATAACTTTATAAAGCTTGGTTTCACGGAGTTAGATGCTATCAAAAGTTAAAGTAAAATAAATGACCCAAAATGCAGACTTAATAAAGGTAACAAATTCGAATCAGAAATCGACAATTCATGCATCACCATGACTTTCCGAATTCCCAATTTAAAATATACGAGTAAACGAGTATTGGAGATTGACGATTCATGTATCACCATGACTTTCCAATCTTCAATATAAAATATACAAGAAAATGAGTATTGGAGGTTGACAATTCATGTATCACCATGACTTTTCAAGTCTCCAACCTCAGAACATAATCGTAAATGGAAATTGAAAATCAACTATTCATGTATCACCATGACTTTTCGGATTTTCAAATCCCACAAACGAATATGTAAGTAAAATCAATAAAAATCGAAATTCAACCAAAATCGAAATATCGCGAAATAAAACATAAAATCATATACTGCGCAAGTGCGAGCATATTCATAAATAACGAGTAATTAACAATAAGCGCGCAAACATGAGATTTCTCTCATGCGCGAGAAGGGACTCTTAGGTATTCTAGGCCGTTACGTCTAACCACCTATCCTAAAGTCAACGAGCTCTGATACCAATCTGTAACACCCCGACCAAAGGCGGATTATACATCGGGGCGCCACATATTGTTTCATTACTCGTGACACTATTGGTGTCAATATTTATTAATACACATTTTATCGCGCACGCGCAGCGGGGAAAATAAAGAACATAAATCAAACATAAATCAATATATTATAAATTATAACATTCAAACATCATTAACTTGTCCTGATACATTTTAATTCTAGGTCCAAAAGTAAAAACGTCCTACGTGTCCACAAGCTCCAAAACAGCTACTGCAAACCTGAACATGTGTTAAAATAAACGTCAAACACTTGCGTGTTGGTGAGAAATCAAGTTTAATACAATACATAGATAATAATAAATCTGCGCGCAACATGTGTATGTCTGGTTTTCAACAAGGGTGTAATCTGATCGGGACCAACTCTAAGAGACAAGACTGCCAGTGCTCACAATTGAGCTCACAAACAAGACTAACTGTGCATGTGTAAACAAAAGAGAAAATCATAAACGAATGTTCTCCCGTGTTCATCTAATGGTACCATGAAAACTGCGGAATAGACCGTCCATACGGTTAATGATCCACACATACAAATAAACAGCCAAGTCTACGTCCGCAACACATGGGATACTGCGCGACTAAAGTTCATAAACAAGTTTGAGACTCTAAGTTGTATGAACACATGAACATCCCAAAACATTAAAAGCAAAAAGGGATTAGATACGAGATAACTCACTTGATAAATGATGCGGTGATAGATAAAGCAAGAACCAACTTTAAACAAGCACAAGTTAACCTATAAATAAGATTATTGTTTTAATGATTTGTTTTAAGTCTTGATTATAAGTTAGCATAATTAATAAGTAAATTATAATATATATTACCGGAAAAGTAGGAAGAACAAGGAGGAAGACGGAGGCAGAGAGGAAGACGGCAGAGAGAGCAAGGAGCAAGAGAACAGGAGAGATTAAGTGTTTTGTGTGTGTAGTGTTAGGAAAAATAATGTTATTATTTATAGAGAAACCCTAGGGAACACAATCCCTAGGAAAAGGGGAAAAGATCTCAAAAAGCAAAAGATTCCAAAAGCAAAAGATATCAAAAGATATGGCAGCTGCAGGGGGCAAGATAAAGCTGTCAGGGAAACAGTAACAGGCATGGGCGGGTCAGATAAAGGTACTGGTCAAGCATGGCAAAAGCAGAATCTCAAAAGATAATGTCAGTCACTTTTTCTACCAACCAATGGGGGTTGGTACGCATGCTGCGCCGAAAGTAACTATTCAGACATTAGATAGGTTAGGTCAACAGCACAGAAGATAAGACAACACAAAAGCATACAGGCTGGAATAAACAGAAGATACAAGGGTTAAGCGCGGGAAGGCTGAGTGCGCGAGCGCGAAGGCTGGCACAACAATCCTTAGCGCACTGCGGGAAGAATCACAAATCCTTAGCGTGCTGCGTGAAGAACAAGAATTCTAAGCGCATCGCGGGAAGAACATACATTCTTAGCGCATTGCGGGAAGAACATGCATTCTTAGCGCGCTGCGAGAAGAGTTCTCTTCACGCATCGCAGGAACAAGATGTCTTCACGCAGGCTTCCATGTAAGGAGTCTGGCGCGTGGAGCTGCAGACATCCTTAGGCGGGAAGAACCAAAGGACAAGCAAAGAGGAGGGAAACAAGGCGTAAGGGCGGGACGGCGACAAGAGGGAAAAGAAGGCGGAAAGAGAGAAGGAAGAGGGAGGGGACGGCGGAAAGAAAGAGAGAGAAAGAGGCGGGAAGGAAAATATATATTATTATTAAAAGTAAAATATAAGTATAAATATTAAATAATAAAAGAGAGATCGGGTCAGAGAAACGGGTACCTGGATCGGGTCGGATCGGGCAGATGTCACATTAAGCCCCTTCCAGTGGGCTTGAACTGCTTCTTTTCTCCGGTAGTCTTCGGGTTTATCGGTTATCGCGAGCCAAGCTTCAAAGACTTTCTTCCAAAACACCCCGGTGGCTTGAAAGTTAGCTTCAAATTAAAATTATTTGTCACAATTTAATAATCACTAAATACATTTTTAATAAATACTTAATATTAAAAAACTTACCGACGTCGGGATCTTCCAAAATGACGATCCAAGCCCTTCCGAAGGCCACCTCCTCCTCGCTCCAATGTTTGTATGGATCACATTGCGCCATCGGCTCCCCTGGTTGTTTCTTTTTGTGTTTACGGGTCGCCTTTTTGCTTGAACCGGAGGCCCGTGCCGGTGGCGTCTCCGGCACCGTCACTGGCTCCGAATCCGGTGGTGTACACCCGAACGCCGGCATTAAGTTTTGGGGGCTGAGATAGTTGGCGTACATATTTACGTTCAGGTCGGAAAATTGAAACGGATAGCTCGGTTGGTTTAGGTTCATCGGGTTCCGTTGTAAGTTCGGTTGGTTCGGTTGGCTCGGTTGCGAACCATACGTTTGACCGAAAGGAGGGAATTGGTAGTTCGGTTGGTTTGGGTTGTTTCTACGATTCATTTTGCTAATATGACATATTCGGTTGGTTGAGTTTCTCGCCCTTTGTCGCCCAAACTCAAGCCCCATTACGTATTTCCTTAGGGTCAAATATGAATCGCTACAATCTAGCTTAACCCATTAAGACCTAATATGACATAATAAGGCCATTATACTATATTAAGAGCTATGCACTTAAGATCCAATACACCCTACTAAGAACACCCGTAGTGGTAGTGTTGTGATGGCGTTATGGGCCAAAACGTCGGGGGCACACCGCCCCCCTCCCCCACCGTTTTCGTGTGTTAATTTGCTTTAGCGTTTTATGTATAACGCAAGAATGGCACAATTTTCAAAAAATATAACCATTTACATATATTATCATTTGATAATAAAAATCTCTTTCTAAATTTTAAGTTTTTAACACAAATCTATTAGCACATGTATATTACTTAAATATAGAATGCTCATTTAAAGGAATAATTTCCGATTGACTAGAATAATCATTGGAGTGATTGTTGTGATTTTGTATATCTTCCTTTTTCATTGTAACCTACTGTGTATATATAAGGCTTGTACTAGTGAATAATAGATCATCGATCAATTCAGTATTCATCATGGTATCACAGCCACATAATATTCACTAAACCCTAGCCACCACATATTTTTTTTCTTCCTCAAGTTCAATACCCACTACTCAGGCCTTTGATCACAATTCAATGGCTGACAAACAATAATCCTTCCACCCTGCGTACACCGTCACTCACATCCAAAGAAAGGTTAGGGTTCTTGATGGCAAGAAGGTGTCATACTCATCATGGGTGAAGCTCTTCAGGCTCCACGCTCGGGGGTACGATGTGTTGTCTCACATCGATGGAACCGCCCCACCAGCTGAAACGAACCCCTCGTATGAAGAATGGTTCAAGATCGATGCTATCGTCCTACAGTGGTTCAAGGACGACCTCTTGGTTCGTATTCTTGTCCCAGAGTCATCTTCTTTTCAGGCGTGGAAGCGATTGAAAGAAATTTTTTTGAATAACAAAGGCGCTAGGGCTGCTGCCCTAGAGCTTGAGTTCAATAATCTTACTTTAAAATCCATGTCGTCACTCAAAGCTTATTGTCAAAAGCTGAAAACGTTAGGCGATCAAATCACCGATGTAGATTGTCCCGTCAATGATACACAGCTAATTCTCCAACTAGTTCACGGTCTTCCCGCTGAATATGACGCGGTCAGATCTATAATCAATCAAACCCTTCCTAGTTAGGAAATAGCCTGCCACATGCTGCACTCGGAACAACAACGCCAAATTGCTAGCTAGGGAACTCATGTCCCCACCATCTGCTGCCATGGCAGACATAAGGTCAGAACCACAATCTGAACATCGACATCCAAGCTCATCCCAAGTCGTAGGTCGTCACAATAACCATTCTCGAGGAGGTGGCAGGGGTGGATGTTTCCAATGGAACCCCACCAGCTCTCGGGTAAACACAAACCATTGACCAACTGGTTCTATGATGATGCCTCACCAAATGGGATGGGCCGGCTGGACTCCACCACCGAGCCCATATCCTACCCAAACATGGAATACACCTTTGCCATGGGCCTCCCCCTTTCAGCCGTGGATGGGCATCCAATAGCCTAGTAGCAGCACACAAACCATTTCATCCAACCTTGGCTCAGGTAATTCACAGCGGGCCCCACATGTTAATGTTGCAGCTTATGATGCAATGGACCCAACTCAACTTGGCCAAGCTTTTCAAGCCATGACCATGACCCCACTAACCAATGATGAACAGCGGACTATGGATTCCGGGGCTACTGATCACCTAACGGGTAATCCAGGTTTGATTCAAAATCCCTTGTTGTGACATTCGTCAATTTTGGGTCTCGTTTGTATTCGTTTTTGTATTCGTTTATCATGTAAACCGACCCATTTTGTAAACCAAAGCTTATGATATAATCAAAATGATGGATTTTATGTTACAATATTGTTTTACACTTGTTGGGTCTTGAAAACATTCTTTTTTGTCCTTAAAACTCCTTAAAATGACTTAAACCAAACTTTAGGGACTATTATTGCCATTTACCAAAAACTTGTTTGACCATTTCAACCATCACATGCATCTTTACCCTATTTGTATGAACCATACTCTTACCATTATAAAAGCAAGGCTCCATACACCATTTTGGTTGTTCATCTTCTCCAAAATCTCTCTCAAATCAAAGTATTCACCTTCAACATTTTGTTATTTTGATTTCTTAAGGTTAACTAACTATAGTTTTTCATTTTAACTTGTTCATCTAATATTACTAACACTTGAATATGGTGGTACAACATATATATAATACACACCCCTTGTTTCCTTTATTTGTTACTTCACCGACTCCGGTTGGTTAAGTTTCGAATGTCATAAGGCAAGGCTTCATGGTGGACTTCGTGTTCTTGATATATATATATACACACACATAACTTATTATACATATCACTTATGACTAACTTCTAACCCTTTTAGTTTGTTCATCTTATTTACAAGTTCCATGGTGTGGGTTTGTATAAGACTAACCTCGGTTTAACCGAAACTAGTCCAAAACGGAAACCGAACTTTTGTTTACTAGTTTTGTTAAAATAGTTGTTTAAACATGTTTATTGCAAGATTTGAGTTTCAAAAATCATTTTTATAAGTTCTTTGATATTAAGCTTATGGAATCCATCTATGAACTCGTTGGGAGATGGAAACCGAACTAAACCGAAACTTTTGCTTAAAAGACTTGTAGTTAACTTTTTAGTTGTAAAATTTAAGTTTTCTTCATTTATAAACCAATATACAAGTTCTATGATATTTGGGCATGTAGAAACCATCTATGAACTATTTGTGAGATGGAGACAGAACCAAACCGAACTATACCAACTTTTACTCGCTTAAGACACACAAGTGTGTTTTTAGCTATCAAGAGTTGTATATTTCTTTAAAAATAGTTTACAAACTGATTTTAATTATTTTCTTAAGTACTTGGAATTGTTGGATCCAACTTGATCTCATCACATAGTTTGGACCGACAAACCGAACACTTGCTTAACGTGCGTTGTTAGTTCTAAACAATAGATCCACATACTTGGTTAAGTGTTAGTATATTTTAATGAGTTATCTCATAACAATTAATATGTTGGAAAGTTGACTTTGGGTTTGACCATTTTTCAAGACCCGAATCGACAACCCGAACACTCGTTAAAAACCCGTTTTAGTATCTTTGTCCCAAAGGAACTTGCATTTTAGCATTTTTCCCACCTTATTACTTAACATTGGTTAAGTAAATATTAAGGTTAGATACTTTAACCCGGTTTCGAGCAAACTTACAATTTTAAAGGATTGTTATTATAAATTCTTAAATAGTTACATTTTAAAACTTGAACTTTAATTTTTTACCTTTTGCAACAATTATTTTATTTAAAGATCTTCAAGACAACCATTCTAAATCCAAGATTATATTGTCATTTAGGCCTTGCTCATTAAACTTCATCCATCCGGTTATTCATCTTTTAACGATCAAGTTTTATACTTGAACGTGAGTAACTTCATACCCCTTTTTCTATCTTTTGTTTTGGCGTGACATTTCATACTTATTCAAATCAAATGATTTATACTTGAGTCTTAAACCACAAACGTTGTTGTATACTTTACTTGAATAATTGTTCGATTTGGTGTTCTATGCTTATATGCCTATGTGTTTATCGCTTTCGGTTGGTGGAATCTATAAATCCTAGACTACTTGGCAATCCCTTGTATCTAGGTGGGGCTAACGTAATTCTATTAGCGATTGTCAAATTATCCAAGTTAATAGCTATTATTTATGGTTTTGTATACTAGTTTTGTGGCTTTTCTTACTATATATCTATTGTTCAAACTTATGAATTGCTCACCAACCTTTGTGTTGACAACTTTATTTTATGAAATGTTACAGGTTTGCAATCTAGGTTGATTATGGAGTTCGGTGAAGAAAATGACACAAATACCGTAAGGATATTAGCAAAAATGAACAATATTTGATTTGCTATATTTTGTTGTATTTGACTTATGAATATTTGGTTATGTGACATTTTCGATGTTGTGAAATGAAATGAGTTTGTTAAATATTGTCGCTTTAAGTAGCGTCATGCGCTTATGGGCAATCGTTACACCTCGGCATGTTCCGCCGCCTTTGGTCGGGGTGTGACAGATTGGTATCAGAGCCATGACAATTAAGATAGGTGGTTAGACGTAACGACCTAGAATTGTTATGCTTAGGGTCCTATACGTGTGTTCATACGTGTTTACTCTATTTAATTGTTCATATCGCATGTTTATTTATAAACTTGTTTAAAATTCACCAATATCCAAAATGTTCACATACACACACTTTCATAGTATTTCCAAGGTATCCTTACCTTACAACGCAAAAAGTAGATTTTCATTGTGTTTTATGGATTACAAGATTAACTTGGATCCCGTTGTTTCAAATCCCTTAAAGGTTGCGTTTATATTGGGTTTGTAGCCATCATAGAAAACGAGACATTATAAAATGACCATTTGACAAAAAGATTCCAAGGATCGAAGGTGATTTACTTACCTGGGATGGTTGAGTTATAATGCTCGTTTTCTAGGCCATAAACCGTGTTATACATGTCAATTCTTTAAATAGTCGAATGCGAGCGTTCTGGTCGCCATCCTAATTTTCGGTGTTAAAACAATAGTACTACGGTGGTTCGTGTGCTAGTGTTTTGACATGACGTTGTATCTCGATTTATTGTGTTATCATTGTTATTTGAGTCTAAAACATGAAACAGTTGCGGTGATCTCGTGCACATGTTTAGACTCCAACGTGGTGTTTTATAAAACCTTTTCCTTAGTGTTGGAATATCAAGTCGTGGTGATTTCACGCGCGATTTTTCCGACTCTATAAAATCTCAAAAATCTCAAATTTTCAAGCTTTAACTATCTCAAAATCATTTACGTTTTGTTTACGGTTTTGTTATTTATAAACAAAGTTTTATATTTTATCTAACACTAACATCTTCTCCATACTAACTCTAGGATTCACAAAAATCAAAAAAATCGAAATCTTATTTTATTTTATACACCTTGGTAATCATTTCTTTTACCCAAAACTTATCCCATTTTCTTTATAAATTTTAGCATGCCTCCGCTAAGACGCCAACCGCGATGGGACTCCACCCGACGTATGGCCGCTCTTGTCGCCAAGCAAATGGCCGCTGTGATTCCTGAACTTATGACCCAAATACAAGCAAACCAACCCGCACCCGTTGTTGCACCTATTGAACCCAAACCCGCATCCTACCTGCTTAAACAATTTACTAGTGCCAACCCGGCCGAATTCTTTGGAACCAACTGTGCGACTACCTTGTTGCAATGGTTCGAATCTGTGGAGAATGTGTTTTTACACAGCGAATGCCCCGAAGCGAAAAAGACAAACTTCGCTTCAAGCATGTTTAGGGGAACCGCCCTAACATGGTGGGGTAGTGTTATGCACCTCCAAGGTACGGATGTGGCCATGGCTCTTCCATGGGCCGAGCTCAAGGCGCTTATGAAGAAGAAATTCTGTCCCAAACACGAGCTCCAAAAGCTTGAGAAAGAATTTTGGAACCTAAAGCAAGAAAGTGGTGATAACGCCGCTTACTCACTCCGTTTACATGAGTTGAGCATCCTTGTTCCCCATTTGGTTACCCCAACCGAACGTGAAATTGATAAATATATTGGGGGTTTACCGATGAAAATCCGGAACTTGGTCATGAGTAGCAAACCCGCGAACCTTGAGGAAGCCATCACATTAGCCGGTTGGCTATCGGAAAATCACGTGAAGGCGGGTACCCTAACCCTCAAGAAAGCAAGTGAGAAAGACAAGCCCAAGCCCGCTCCCCAAACCAAGGTTGAACCCACACCGCAAGCCATTAACAACAACAACAACAACAAAAAGAAACCCAAAACCAACTACCGAAATTATGCCGTCACCCAACCTCAATCACAACAACAAACCCTAACCCTCCCTCAAAACCGAAAACCTTATGTTGGGAACTCCCCGCTATGTAACACTTGCCAACTTCACCACCCAACAAACTCGCCTTGTCGCCAATGTACCATTTGTAACCGACTTGGCCATCTCAACACCACATGCCGATCCCCACTATGAACCCAACCCAACCAACCTAACCAACCAAACCAACCAAGAACTTTTCCCCAAAATTCCCAAAATCGATATGCACCCTACCCACCAAACCTATCCCAACCACCCCGAGCTTGTTACAATTGTGGAGATCCAAACCATTTCTGCAACAATTGCCCTCGCCTCACCTTTGCTAACCAAACCGTGACCGTAACTTACTACCAAACCCAAGCTTACCAAGTTCAAACCTACCAACCCCAAATTCCCCAACTCAATGCACCACTCATCCAACCCATCCAAGCAATCCAAGCACCACCTCCACCTCCACCTCCACAACAAGCACATCATGTCAACCATGGTAATCAAGGGCGGGCTTTTATGATGAATGCAAATCAAGCTCAAGTGGCAAACGATGTTGTGAACGGTATGTTTTTGGTGAACTATCATTTGGCTTCTATTTTATTTGATACCGGTGCCGATAGAAGTTTTATTTCTTTGAAATTTGTGTCGAAACTTGCGATGCCTCGAACTAAACTTTCCCGACCGTTCTCTGTTGAAGTCGCCAATGGAAATTCTATTACCATCAATTCCGTCATCCGCGATTGTTCTCTTATTCTTTCTAAGATAAATTCTCCATTGATCTCATCCCGATGCAAATGGGTAGCTTCGATGTCATAGTAGGCATGGATTGGTTATCTTTGCACCGTGCCGAAGACGTTTGTTTTGATAAATTCATTCGCATCCCGCTCGTCAACGGTAAAATTCTAAAGGTCTTTGGAAACGCAACGCCCCGAAGGCTAAATCTCATGTCGTGTGCTCAATCGCAAAAGTACTTACGCCAAAAGTATGTTCCGTTTCTAGCTCTCTCGGTGACAAAAGACAAAAAGGAAAGGAAGATTCAAGATATTCCTATTGTTCGTGATTTCCTTGATGTCTTTCCCGATGATGTTACTGGTCTTCTTCCCGTTCGTCCGATTGAATTCCAAATCGATCTTGTTCCCGGTGCGATGCCCGTGGCCAAGGCTCCTTATCGTCTAGCCCCGTCAGAAATGCAAGAACTTTCAAACCAACTCAAAGAACTTTCCGATAAAGGCTTCATTCGTCCAAGCTCTTCTCCTTGGGGCGCTCCCGTTTTCTTTGTGAAAAATAAGGATGGTTCGTTTCGTATGTGCATTGATTATCGTGAACTTAACAAGCTTACTATTAAAAATCGTTATCCATTGCCACATATCGACGGCTTATTCGACCAACTTCAAGGCGCAAATTGTTTCTCCAAAGTTGATCTTCGATCGGGTTATCATCAATTGCGTGTTCACGACGAAGACATTCCAAAAACCGCTTTCCGTACTCGATATGTACATTTCAAATTTTTGGTTATGCCCTTCGGGTTAACAAATGCACCCGCGGTATTTATGGACCTCATGAACCGCGTTTGCAAACCATTCCTTGATAAATTCATTATTGTCTTTATTGATGACATCCTTATTTTTTCTAAATCCAAATCCGAACATGAACATCATTTGCGTTCCATTCTCGAGCTCCTTAGAAACGAACAACTCTATGCCAAATTCTCCAAATGTGAATTTTGGCTCGAGGAAGTTCAATTTTTGGGACATATCATAAACGATAAAGGTATTCATGTTGATCCCGCTAAAATTGAGGCCGTTAAGGATTGAAAAACTCCAACGAATCCCACGGAAATTCGATCCTTCCTCGGTTTGGCCGGATATTATCGTCGTTTCATTCGGAATTTTTCCAAAATCTCTTTGCCTCTTACCTCTCTCACCCATAAGGGACAACCCTTCGATTGGGGTTCGAAGCAAGAGGAAGCCTTTTGTACTCTCAAGGACATGCTTTGCAATGCTCCCGTTCTAACCCTTCCCGATGGAAACGACGATTTTGTTGTATTTTGCGATGCCTCCCATCAAGGCCTTGGTTGTGTTCTCATGCAACGAGGTCAGGTAATCGCATACGCATCAAGGCAACATAAGGTCAACGAGAAGAACTATACGACTCACGATCTCGAACTTGGTGACGTCGTTTTCGCTCTCAAAATCTGGAGACACTACCTTTATGGAACAAAATGTGTGGTTTTTACCGATCATAAAATCCTTCAACACATTTTTGACCAAAAAGATCTCAACATGAGACAACGACGATGGGCCGAATTACTTAGTGATTACGATTGCGAGATTCGCTACCACCCCGGTAAAGCGAATGTTGTCGCCGATGCCCTAAGTCGAAGGTTAATGTTAAATCCGTTCTGCTTCTAAGCGTCATTGTTCAAACCGATCTTCAAATTCGTATCTTTCAAGCTCAATGTACCTCCGTCGAAGAAGGAAATATGTACGACGAAATGTCATATGGAGCCGAACTTCAACTCGAAACCAAACCCGATGGCCTTTTGTATTTTCTCAATCATTTGTGGGTTCCCGATCGCGATGACCTTCGTACTTGTATTCTCGACGAAGCCCATAATTCGCATTATTCCGTTCATCCCGGTGCGGATAAGATGTATTTCAATCTTCGTGCTACCTTTGGTGGCCGGGTATGAAAAAGGACGTAGCGTTGTTTGTATCTAAATGTCTTACTTGCTCGAAAGTCAAAGCCGAACATCAAAGACCTTTTGGTCTACTCGAGCAACCACCGATTCCCGTTTGGAAATGGGAAGATATTGCTATGGACTTTATTACCAAATTACCCAAAACCCAAAAAGGCAACGATAGCATTTGGGTGATCATCGATCGATTAACCAAATCTGCTCATTTCATTCCGATCCGCGAGAAGTATTCTGTCGAGCAGCTTGCTCAAATCTATGTTCGGGAAATCGTATGCCGACACGGTTTGCCATTGTCTATCATCTCCAACCGCGATGCCCGTTTTACCTCTCATTTTTGGCGTTCTCTTCAAGAAGCTTTGGGAACATGTCTCGATCTTAGCACCGCTTATCATCCTCAAACGGATGGTCAATCTTAACGTACAATCCAAACACTCGAGGATATGCTACGAGCACGTGTTCTTGATTTCGGTGGGAATTGGGATTCTCATATTCCGTTAATTGAGTTCTCCTACAACAATTGCTACCACTCTAGCATTGATGTGGCTCCTTTTCAAGCTCTTTACGGTCGTAAATGTCGTTCCCCGATTTGTTGGAACGAAATCGGTGAAGCTCAAATCACGGGACCCGAGATCATCCAAGAAGCCACCGATGTCATTAATCAAATCTGTAAGAATCTCCTAGCCGCTAGAAATCGTCAAAAGAGTTACGCCGATATACGGCGAAAACCTATCAAATTTAATGTTGACGATATTGTCCTTTTAAAAGTATCTCCTTAGAAGGGGGTAGTCCATTTTGGTAAACTAGCTCCTCGTTTTGTAGGTCCTTTTAAAATCCTTGAACATGTTGGGAAGGTGGCTTATCGACTCGAACTACCGGAAGAACTTACCGGTGTTCATCCGACTTTTCATGTATCAAATCTTAAGAAGTGCTTAGCCGAGGGTAATCTCCATATACCTCTCGACGAAGTACATGTCGATGATTCGATGATCATGGTTGAACGACCCGTTAAGATCATGGATCGCAGCGAGAAGAAAACCAAGCGTAGTCGTATTCGGTTAGTCAAAGTTCGATTGGAATCACGGCGTGGCGCGGAGTTCACTTGAGAACGAGAAGACACAATGAAGGAGAAGTATCCACACTTGTTTGCATCATCATCGTCGTCTTAATTTCGGGAGGAAATTTCCTAAAGTAGGGGATACTGTGACATTCGTCAATTTCGGGTCTCGTTTGTATTCGTTTTTGTATTCGTTTATCATGTAAACCGACCCATTTTGTAAACCAAAGCTTATGATATAATAAAATGATGGATTTTATGTTACAATATTGTTTTACACTTCTTGGGTCTTGAAAACATTCTTTTTGGTCCTTAAAACTCCTTAAAATGACTTAAACCAAACTTTGGAGACTATTATTGCCATTTACCAAAAACTTGTTTGACCATTTCAACCATCACATGCATCTTTACCCTATTTGTATGAACCATACTCTTACCATTATAAAAGCAAGGCTCCATACACCATTTTGGTTGTTCATCTTCTCCAAAATCTCTCTCAAATCCAAGTATTCATCTTCAACATTTTGTTATTTTGATTTCTTAAGATCAACTAACTATAGTCTTTCATTTTAACTTGTTCATCTAATATTACTAACACTTGAATATGGTGGTACAACATATATATAATACACACCCCTTGTTTCCTTTATTTGTTACTTCACCGACTCCGGTTGGTTAAGTTTCGAATGTCATAAGGCAAGGCTTCATGGTGGACTTCGTGTTCTTGATATATATATATACACACACATAACTTATTATACATATCACTTATGACTAACTTCTAACCCTTTTAGTTTGTTCATCTTATTTACAAGTTCCATGGTGTGGGTTTGTATAAGACTAACCTCGGTTTAACCGAAACTAGTCCAAAACGGAAACCGAACTTTTGTTTACTAGTTTTGTTAAAATAGTTGTTTAAACATGTTTATTGCAAGATTTGAGTTTCAAAAATCATTTTTATAAGTTCTTTGATATTAAGCTTATGGAATCCATCTATGAACTCGTTGGGAGATGGAAACCGAACTAAACCGAAACTTTTGCTTAAAAGACTTGTAGTTAACTTTTTAGTTGTAAAATTTAAGTTTTCTTCATTTATAAACCAATATACAAGTTCTATGATATTTGGGCATGTAGAAACCATCTATGAACTATTTGTGAGATGGAGACAGAACCAAACCGAACTATACCAACTTTTACTCGCTTAAGACACACAAGTGTGTTTTTAGCTATCAAGAGTTGTATATTTCTTTAAAAATAGTTTACAAACTGATTTTAATTATTTTCTTAAGTACTTGGAATTGTTGGATCCAACTTGATCTCATCACATAGTTTGGACCGACAAACCGAACACTTGCTTAACGTGCGTTGTTAGTTCTAAACAATAGATCTACATACTTGGTTAAGTGTTAGTATATTTTAATGAGTTATCTCATAACAATTAATATGTTGGAAAGTTGACTTTGGGTTTGACCATTTTTCAAGACCCGAATCGACAACCCGAACACTCGTTAAAAACCCGTTTTAGTATCTTTGTCCCAAAGGAACTTGCATTTTAGCATTTTTCCCACCTTATTACTTAACATTGGTTAAGTAAATATTAAGGTTAGATACTTTAACCCGGTTTCGAGCAAACTTACAATTTTAAAGGATTGTTATTATAAATTCTTAAATAGTTACATTTTAAAACTTGAACTTTAATTTTTTACCTTTTGCAACAATTATTTTATTTAAAGATCTTCAAGACAACCATTCTAAATCCAAGATTATATTGTCATTTAGGCCTTGCTCATTAAACTTCATCCATCCGGTTATTCATCTTTTAACGATCAAGTTTTATACTTGAACGTGAGTAACTTCATACCCCTTTTTCTATCTTTTGTTTTGGCGTGACATTTCATACTTATTCGAATCAAATGATTTATACTTGAGTCTTAAACCACAAACGTTGTTGTATACTTTACTTGAATAATTGTTCGATTTGGTGTTCTATGCTTATATGCCTATGTGTTTATCGCTTTCGGTTGGTGGAATCTATAAATCCTAGACTACTTGGCAACCCCTTGTATCTAGGTGGGGCTAACGTAATTCTATTAGCGATTGTCAAATTATCCAAGTTAATAGCTATTATTTATGGTTTTGTATACTAGTTTTGTGGCTTTTCTTACTATATATCTATTGTTCAAACTTATGAATTGCTCACCAACCTTTGTGTTGACAACTTTATTTTATGAAATGTTACAGGTTTGCAATCTAGGTTGATTATGGAGTTCGGTGAAGAAAATGACACAAATACCGTAAGGATATTAGCAAAAATGAACAATATTTGATTTGCTATATTTTGTTGTATTTGACTTATGAATATTTGGTTATGTGACATTTTCGATGTTGTGAAATGAAATGAGTTTGTTAAATATTGTCGCTTTAAGTAGCGTCATGCGCTTATGGGCAATCGTTACACCTCGGCATGTTCCGCCGCCTTTGGTCGGGGTGTGACAGATTGGTATCAGAGCCATGACAATTAAGATAGGTGGTTAGACGTAACGACCTAGAATTGTTATGCTTAGGGTCCTATACGTGTGTTCATACGTGTTTACTCTATTTAATTGTTCATATCGCATGTTTATTTATAAACTTGTTTAAAATTCACCAATATCCAAAATGTTCACATACACACACTTTCATAGTATTTCCAAGGTATCCTTACCTTACAACGCAAAAAGTAGATTTTCATTGTGTTTTATGGATTACAAGATTAACTTGGATCCCGTTGTTTCAAATCCCTTAAAGGTTGCGTTTATATTGGGTTTGTAGCCATCATAGAAAACGAGACATTATAAAATGACCATTTGACAAAAAGATTCCAAGGATCGAAGGTGATTTACTTACCTGGGATGGTTGAGTTATAATGCTCGTTTTCTAGGCCATAAACCGTGTTATACATGTCAATTCTTTAAATAGTCGAATGCGAGCGTTCTGGTCGCCATCCTAATTTTCGGTGTTAAAACAATAGTACTACGGTGGTTCGTGTGCTAGTGTTTTGACATGACGTTGTATCTCGATTTATTGTGTTATCATTGTTATTTGAGTCTAAAACATGAAACAGTTGCGGTGATCTCGTGCACATGTTTAGACTCCAACGTGGTGTTTTATAAAACCTTTTCCTTAGTGTTGGAATATCAAGTCGTGGTGATTTCACGCGCGATTTTTCCGACTCTATAAAATCTCAAAAATCTCAAATTTTCAAGCTTTAACTATCTCAAAATCATTTACGTTTTGGTTACGGTTTTGTTATTTATAAACAAAGTTTTATATTTTATCTAACACTAACATCTTCTCCATACTAACTCTAGGATTCACAAAAATCAAAAAAATCGAAATCTTATTTTATTTTATACACCTTGGTAATCATTTCTTTTACCCAAAACTTATCCCATTTTCTTTATAAATTTTAGCATGCCTCCGCTAAGACGCCAACCGCGATGGGACTCCACCCGACGTATGGCCGCTCTTGTCGCCAAGCAAATGGCCGCTGTGATTCCTGAACTTATGACCCAAATACAAGCGAACCAACCCGCACCCGTTGTTGCACCTATTGAACCCAAACCCACATCCTACCTGCTTAAACAATTTACTAGTGCCAACCCGGCCGAATTCTTTGGAACCAACTGTGCGACTACCTTGTTGCAATGGTTCGAATCTGTGGAGAATGTGTTTTTACACAGCGAATGCCCCGAAGCGAAAAAGACAAACTTCGCTTCAAGCATGTTTAGGGGAACCGCCCTAACATGGTGGGGTAGTGTTATGCACCTCCAAGGTACGGATGTGGCCATGGCTCTTCCATGGGCCGAGCTCAAGGCGCTTATGAAGAAGAAATTCTGTCCCAAACACGAGCTCCAAAAGCTTGAGAAAGAATTTTGGAACCTAAAGCAAGAAAGTGGTGATAACGCCGCTTACTCACTCCGTTTACATGAGTTGAGCATCCTTGTTCCCCATTTGGTTACCCCAACCGAACGTGAAATTGATAAATATATTGGGGGTTTACCGATGAAAATCCGGAACTTGGTCATGAGTAGCAAACCCGCGAACCTTGAGGAAGCCATCACATTAGCCGGTTGGCTATCGGAAAATCACGTGAAGGCGGGTACCCTAACCCTCAAGAAAGCAAGTGAGAAAGACAAGCCCAAGCCCGCTCCCCAAACCAAGGTTGAACCCACACCGCAAGCCATTAACAACAACAACAACAACAAAAAGAAACCCAAAACCAACTACCGAAATTATGCCGTCACCCAACCTCAATCACAACAACAAACCCTAACCCTCCCTCAAAACCGAAAACCTTATGTTGGGAACTCCCCGCTATGTAACACTTGCCAACTTCACCACCCAACAAACTCGCCTTGTCGCCAATGTACCATTTGTAACCGACTTGGCCATCTCAACACCACATGCCGATCCCCACTATGAACCCAACCCAACCAACCTAACCAACCAAACCAACCAAGAACTTTTCCCCAAAATTCCCAAAATCGATATGCACCCTACCCACCAAACCTATCCCAACCACCCCGAGCTTGTTACAATTGTGGAGATCCAAACCATTTCTGCAACAATTGCCCTCGCCTCACCTTTGCTAACCAAACCGTGACCGTAACTTACTACCAAACCCAAGCTTACCAAGTTCAAACCTACCAACCCCAAATTCCCCAACTCAATGCACCACTCATCCAACCCATCCAAGCAATCCAGCACCACCTCCACCTCCACCTCCACAACAAGCACATCATGTCAACCATGGTAATCAAGGGCGGGCTTTTATGATGAATGCAAATCAAGCTCAAGTGGCAAACGATGTTGTGAACGGTATGTTTTTGGTGAACTATCATTTGGCTTCTATTTTATTTGATACCGGTGCCGATAGAAGTTTTATTTCTTTGAAATTTGTGTCGAAACTTGCGATGCCTCGAACTAAACTTTCCCGACCGTTCTCTGTTGAAGTCGCCAATGGAAATTCTATTACCATCAATTCCGTCATCCGCGATTGTTCTCTTATTCTTTCTAAGCATAAATTCTCCATTGATCTCATCCCGATGCAAATGGGTAGCTTCGATGTCATAGTAGGCATGGATTGGTTATCTTTGCACCGTGCCGAAGACGTTTTGTTATTTTGATTTCTTAAGGTTAACTAACCTTAAGAAAGCAAGGCTCCATACACCATTTTGGTTGTTCATCTTCTCCAAAATCTCTCTCAAATCAAAGTATTCACCTTCAACATTTTGTTATTTTGATTTCTTAAGGTTAACTAACTATAGTTTTTCATTTTAACTTGTTCATCTAATATTACTAATACTTGAATATGGTGGTACAACATATATATAATACACATCCCTTGTTTCCTTTATTTGTTACTTCACCGACTCCGGTTGGTTAAGTTTCGAATGTCATAAGGCAAGGCTTCATGGTGGACTTCGTGTTCTTGATATATATATATACACACACATAACTTATTATACATATCACTTATGACTAACTTCTAACCCTTTTAGTTTGTTCATCTTATTTACAAGTTCCATGGTGTGGGTTTGTATAAGACTAACCTCGGTTTAACCGAAACTAGTCCAAAGC
Organism: Bidens hawaiensis; assembly: GCF_021521415.1. Classification (NCBI taxonomy): domain Eukaryota; kingdom Viridiplantae; phylum Streptophyta; class Magnoliopsida; order Asterales; family Asteraceae; genus Bidens; species Bidens hawaiensis. Next base: position 79,770 of record NW_027496244.1, on the reverse strand, counting down.
GGAAACCGAACTTTTGTTTACTAGTTTTGTTAAAATAGTTGTTTAAACATGTTTATTGCAAGATTTGAGTTTCAAAAATCATTTTTACAAGTTCTTTGATATTAAGCATATGGAATCCATCTATGAACTCGTTGGGAGATGGAAACCGAACTAAACCGAAACTTTTGCTTAAAAGACTTGTAGTTAACTTTTTAGTTGTAAAATTCAAGTTTTCTTCATTTATAAGCCAATATACAAGTTCTATGATATGTGGGCATGTAGAAACCATCTATGAACTATTTGTGAGATGGAGACAGAACCAAACCGAACTATACCGACTTTTACTCGCTTAAGACACACAAGTGTGTTTTTAGCTATCAAGACTTGTATATTTTTTTAAAAATAGTTTACAAACTGATTTTAATTATTTTCTTAAGTACTTGGAATTGTTGGATCCAACTTGATCTCATCACAAAGTTTGGACCGACAAAACCGAACACTTGCTTAACGTGCGTTGTTAGTTCTAAACAATAGATCTACATACTTGGTTAAGTGTTAGTATATTTTAATGAGTTATCTCATAACAATTAATATGTTGGAAAGTTGACTTTGGGTTTGACCATTTGTCAAGACCCGAATCGACAACCCGAACACTCGTTAAAAACCCGTTTTAGTATCCTTGTCCCAAAGGAACTTGCATTTTAGCATTTTTCCCACCTTATTACTTAATATTGGTTAAGTAAATATTAAGGTTAGATACTTTAACCCGGTTTCGAGCAAACTTTCATTTTTAAAGGATTGTTATTATAAATTCTTAAATAGTTACGTTTTAAACCTTGAACTTTAATTGTTTACTTTTTGCAACAATTATTTTATTTAAAGATCTTCAAGACAACCATTCTAAATCCAAGATTATATTGTCATTTAGGCCTTGCTCGTTAAACTTCATCCATTCGGTTATTCATCTTTTACCGATCAAGTTTTATACTTGAATGTGAGTAACTTCATACCCCGTTTTCTATCATTTGTTTTGGGGTGACTTTTCATTCTTATTCAAATCAAATTCTTTATACTTGAGTCTTAAACCACAAACGTTGTTGTATACTTTACTTGAATAATAGCTCGATTTGGTGTTCTATGCTTATATGCCTATGTGTTTATCGCTTTCGGTTGGTGGAATCTATAAATCCTAGACTACTTGGCATCCCCTTGTAGCAAGGTGTCGTTAACGTAATGCAATTAATGATATTCTATTAAATCCTAGACTACTTGGAAATCCCTTGTAGCTAGGTGGGGCTAACGTAATTCTATTAGCGATTGTCAATTTATCCAAGTTAATAGCTATTATTTATAGTTTTGTATACTAGTTTTGTGGCTTTTCATACTATATATCTATTGTTCAAACTTATGAATTGCTCACCAACCTTTGTGTTGACAACTTTATTTTATGAAATGTTACAGGTTTGCAATCTAGGTTGATTATGGAGTTCGGTGAAGAAAATGACACAAATACCGTAAGGATATTAGCAAAAATGAACAATATTTGATTTGCTATATTTTGTTGTATTTGACTTATGAATATTTGGTTATGTGACATTTTTGATGTTGTGAAATGAAATGAGTTTGTTAAATATTGTCGTTTTAAATAGTGCCATGCGCTTATGGGCAATCGTTACACCTCGGCATGTTCAGCCGCCTTTGGTCGGGGTGTGACACTTGTTTTCAAATTCATATTGTCATATATTTGTTGGAAATGGACAGCGTATTCCCATCCTTGGATCGGGCCATCACACATTAAAAACCCAAACCGACTCTTTTACCTAAAAAATGTCCTTTATACCCCCAACATAATTAAAAATCTAATTTCGGTACGTAAATTTTCCATTGATAATAATGTATCTGTTGATTTTGACCCTTAAGGCTTTTCTGTGAAGGAGTACCCAAGTAGTAAGATGATATCTCGCCACAATAGCTTAAGCCTACTCTACTCATTTACCTATCCGGTGTCGTCTTCAGTTATTTATCGCTTCTTCAAAGAAAGACGTTTGGCATGAACGCTTGGGTCACCCTGGTGGACCCGTTATTGAATTTTTAGATTCCCGTAATTTATTTCTTGTACTAAACTTGGTAAAGGTACGGTTTGCACCTCTTGTCAGCTTTCAAATAATAAACGTTTACCGTTTTCTCATTAAACATCATCTACATTGTTTCCATTTGACATAATCCATTGTGATTTATGGACCTCACCGGTCAACAGCAAAAATGGGTATAAATATTATATGTTACTTGTAGACGACTATACCAAATATACATGGACATTCCCGTTAAACATTAAATCTAAAATTTATGAAAAATTCACCCAGTTTTACCGTTTCATCCAAACCCAATTCAACATGCCCATTAAATCTTTCCAATGTGACTTAGGGGGTGAATTTGACAATCACCACTTCAAGACCTTTGCCACTACAAGCGGTCTTCAATTTCGGTTCTCATCTCCACACACATCCCAACAAAACAGAAGTCCGAACGTATGATTCAAAGGTTAAATGAAATCATGCTAGCCTTTAACACATGCCTTCCTGCCTCAGAAAATTTTGGGTCGAGGCTTTACACACGGCTTGCTATCTCCATAATAGCCTCCTTTCCAAGACCCATTACCAATAAACACCCGCCCATGCCCTTTACCTACGACAACCGACTTATGACCATCTTTGGGTTTTCGGATGCGCATGCTACCCGAATATGACCGCTACTCGTGCTCACAAACTACAATTACGGTACACTCTTTGTGTGTTTCTCGGGTAGCCAACCAACTACCGTGGTTACCGGTGTCTAAATCTCTCTACCGGGAAAAATCATACTTTCCCGACATGTGATTTTTGATGAAACTAAATTCCCTTTCCAAACTTCAACCACAAACAACCAACCATACAACCTCTCAGACCCAGACCCTTCCCCACTAATTTTTCAACATCGGCCATCTACTTCCCCACTTAATTCACCCTTGCACGATCCAATAACACCACAACAGCCCACTTCGCCAAATTTCAGCCCACTACACCAACCACAGCCCACATATAATCAACCATCACCTCCTGTTTCACCCACCCGTACTATCCAGCCCCCTGTCCAACTTCCGCAACCAAACCCAACCCCCTCACATCCTATAATAACCAGCCCACACCACTTTATAGCCTCCCATGATGTACAAAGTTACCCTGACCCATCCACCCATAATCAACACACCATGATGACACGAGCTAAACATGGCATAACAAAACCCCGTGTCAAACTTAACCTTCACATCCAAGCTGATTAACACAATTTCTCCCCTACCCACATTTCAATTAAAATCCATGACCGATCCAAACTGGTACGCTTCCATGACCGAAGAATATAAATATGGATAACAACACATGGGATCTTGTTCCGAGACCCAAAGATGTCAATATTATACGTTGCATGTGCCTTTTTCGTCACAAATTTAACTTCAATGGAACACTACAATGGTACAAGGCTCGATTAGTGGTAAATGACAAAAGTCAACAAGTAGGTGTTGACTGTGAAGAGACTTTTAGTCCCGTGGTTAAACCGACCACCATTCGAACAGTTCTAAGCTTGGCAGTTTCCCGAGAATGGCACATTCATCAATTAGATGTCAAAAACGCCTTTTCCACGGTGATCTAAAAGAGACCGTTTACATGTTTCAACCGCCGGGTTTTAACGATAAGGCGAATTCTAATCTCGTTTGCAAATTACGGAAATCACTTTATGGCCTCAAGCAATCCCCACGAGCATGGTACCAACGTTTTGCATCATATATACATAAATGCGGGTTCAAGAGTGCAGCCACTGATACTTCGTTATTCACGTACAAAAATGGCAACAACATGGCTTATCTACTCCTATATGTTGATGATATAATTATAACAGCCTCAAGTGATCAATTGCTCAAACAGATTATAACATCTTTATCAAACGAATTCACGATGACTGATCTCGGACAACTTCGTTAGTTTCTTGGCATCAATGTCCAACATCAGTCTAATGGGTTGTTCTTATCACAATCAACCTATGCGTCAAATATTCTTGAACGAGCTGACATGAGCAACTGCAAAACCCGTCTCAATACCAGCCAATACTTTATCTAAACTAAGTGCCACAACTGGAAAATTGTTACCCAACGGTACCTTATATCGACGGCTTGCGGGTGCACTCCAGTACCTAACTTTTACACGGCCCTACCTTACATATGCCGTCCAACAAATATGCCTCTTCATGCAAGCACCACGCGAACCGCATTTTCAGTTCCTAAAACGAGTTCTTCAATACCTCAAGGGCACTATTCATCACACACTTCACATCACACCATCCAAATCGACTACTTTAACTGCATATTCAAATGCCGATTGGGGTGGATGCCCTGACTCACGCCGGCTCAACATCCGGCTACTATGTTTTCCTTGGCGATAACCTTGTGTCTTAGTCATCAAAATGCCAAGCCACAATTTTCCGATCCAGTGCCGAAGTCGAGTACAGGAGCGTGGCAAACGCAGTTGCTGAAACAAGTTGGCTTCGAAACCAACTTCTTGAACTTTATGTACCAACTCGTAAAGCTACTATTATCTATTGTGATAACATATCCGCTGTCTACCTATCAGAAAATCCCGTCCAATATCAACGCACCAAACATGTGGAACTCGACATTCACTTTGTTAGAGAAAAGGTTCAAGTCGGGGATATCCGAGTTGTTCACATTCCAGCCGATTTTCAGTATGCCGACATATTCACGAAAGGGCTCCTTCGCCTTTTATTATCCCCCTTCGAAGACAGCCTACGCGTCCAAGATCCCTCTGCTTAGTCTGAGGGGGTGTATTAGCACATGTATATCACTTAAATATAAAATGCTCATTTAAAGGTTTAAATTTCCGATTGACTAGAATAATCATTGGAGTGATTGTTGTGATTTTGTATATCTTCCTTTTTCATTGTAACCTACTGTGTATATATAAGGCCTGTACTAGTGAATAATAGATCATCGATCAATTCAGTATTCATCAAAATCTTCTATAAAAAAAACTCAAACTTCAATTTTTATACACACTTCTACTAATTCTCTATAAACACTCAAATATATATATTCTATAACACCAACCAACCCTATCCCTCAAACCCCGTATCCGTTCGACCTGCAAATGGTCTCGTACATACAATATATAAGTTCCGGAACCCCTAACCCAAATATGGTGCCCGGTTTCCAAAACCCAACCACGAATATGATGGTCGGTTCCGGTTTCCAACCCGACGACAAGACGGTGCCAGAGAAACAAATCAACCCTGAGCCACAACCCTTCCCGGATACTCGCGGCGTTTCGAGCCAACGTGGAAGTGGACGTGAGAGTAAACATGTAAGGAAACCCGCCGGCGAACCTCAGACTAAAAATACCACTATACCGTGGACACCCGACGAGTGTGAACTATTTTCTCGGGCGTGGTGCGCGATATCGGAAGATCCCGAGTGCGGTAAGTTTTTAAAATATATATATATTATTTAAATTTCTTAGATCAAAATTTTTTTAGCGAACTTTCAAGCATCTGGCGAATTTTGGAACAAAATTAAAGATTTGTTCCACGAACTTGGCGGGGACTCGCTCGGGAAAAATATTCGGTAATGTCGAAATGGACTGATATAAACACCAAATGAACGGCTTACCATTCGGTTCACTCTCGGATGACTCGAACGTGGCGTAGCGGTGTCTCTGACGCGAAAATCATGGAAAGGGCGTTGATAGAGTATCAACAGAAGTCGGGGAACTTCGGTTACTTTAACTGTTGGAAATCCCACCTGAGGTTTCACCCTAAGTGGGCCCCATTACGGACACCGACACCGAAAGTTTTAGGCCTAACAAAAGTTCTAAAGCATCGTCTTCGGTTGATCCAGAAACGCCAAGTTCCGATGCTCGAAACTTCAACTTATGCGATAATGAAGACGGGAATCCTTATGCGGATGTTACCGAGATCCCTCGACTGGGGGGTAGATAAAATTTTTGGACGCCGTCGAAGTACTTAATAGGAAGGAACTGGACTACGACATCGAGGTTTTAACAAACGAGCTATCTGAAAACCACCCGAGAGTCCAATCTCTAAAAGCAATTCGGCAAAATAAAACTTTTGAAAAATACAACATTTAGTCTTATTATTATTGTATTTTTTTTTCTATTTTAATGTATTTTTTATTGTAATGTAGTTTTTATTTATGAGTTTGATGTATTTTTTTTTATTTTAATGTAACTTTTTTAATTTTATATTTACATACGTAATGAATTATTATTTAAAAAACAAAAGGGTGTAAAAAGTGACTGGGCGTCAATTGGCGCACAATGCCCAGGAGTGGGGCATTATGACTACACTTTCTTTTTATAAAAAGCCATAACTCTGACTGGGCTTCACATGACACATAATGCCTAGAGGTGGGACATTATGACTACGGTTTAAGACATGTAGGAAAGACATACTAAGAACACGATAGTAAAACCTAGCCCCATACTAGGCCTTATACCAATACGGAACTTGTTGGTTAATAATCGTCGGGTATCAAAAATACCTATAGTTGGTTAAAGTAAATAATCTTCGGGATTTTTTAGAACATATTTCTTTTCTTTATTATAATATTTATTTATATCAATTTATGTGTTTAACAACCACGATATGAATTAAAATATAATTAATTGCATACAAATCATTATTACCATAAACTACTTAAAATATATGAAATATTTAAAGTTTATATTGATAAAAAAATTCTACCTACATTTTAATAAAGTAAAATAACCGTGCACACTTGTCATGTTTTGATTAATTCTCATAATTTTTTTCTCTCTAAAATTAAGATCTTAATTAACCCTGATATATGTAATAGATCAATAATTATTTACTTTCTTTTTGCACTCTATTTATATTATATGTATACATTTTTTATAAAAATAAATATTAACATATTATTTTACTATATATTCCAAAATACTTGGTGAAATCCAAAAATCAACAAAAAACCATGTTTGTCAAAGATTGAAAAAAAATATAATTTAAAATGTTATCATGTAACATATTGTACTATGTATATCGTAGAAGGTTGTAAAAAAACAAAAGTTGAATATGCTTTCATTTTACAAAGTAATTTTTTTTAATTATAAGATTATAAATATAGAAGTCGATCATTTTTTAATTTCAATCCATTTATCTATTATTATTATTATTGCAAATTTTCATATAAATTTATAAATTATAAATATATGCTTTAAATCTATCCATATTTTTTTGGTGAGTTTGATAAACTATATATATGCTAAAATGTAGTGATAGCATATACCAATTACTTTCAGACATAACAAAGTTTATCATATTTAATTTCTTAGTTTTTTTTATCAATGATTGTTTCAGGTTTTTTATGGAACTTAAAATTTGATTTTTATGGGTCAAAAGTTGGTAAATAGATTGTTTGTTACAAGTTAACCACATTTAGTTCAGAATATGTTACGGGTCAAAAATGGAAAATCTAAGTATTTTTAAAAGTTTGAGAATGCAAATAGACTTATCGTCAAATTTGTTACGAGTTCAAAGTGTTGACTTGAAAATGTCAAATGGATGAAAGTAAGAATTTTAAACATGATTCGGGTTTCAAATTTATTTCCAATGACATTTTTGGAAATAATTAAAAGGTTCGGGATTTAGCAAATTGACTATTTTTCCTTCGAATAATAAAATTTTAGAAAAGATTGCAAACACTTTCGACATGCCAACCTAGGCCTATCAATGCTTCTAACTTTTATCAAATTTGAAATTATATGTGTCATCATTAACTTTTCCTTCAATTGTGATCAAAACGTTGTATGAGAAGCATGTCATGCAACACTATGCTCAAATGAAGCAAAATATTCACAAAATTTAATGGATTAACATGTTATTTTTATGTTGTCATTATGATAAAGTCGAGAAACCCCCTAATTATTATCAAAATCTTTTCATGGTTTAGCTTAGAAAAGCACAGTTCTTGAAAAACATCCGTCGTTACAATTTAATGTTCTCATATCTTTCGATAGGTGGTAAATTGATAAATATATCAATAAAAGTAGCACTCCTTCTGTATATTGGCTGAGTGGTTATAACTACTATCGTGTCAGAAGTCTTATTTTCCAAATTGGTTCATAACCAAAATTCTTTCAATTCTACATATATGACACTAAGAATGAAATTTTCAATAGAAAGAGCATTCTCGGGTACTGTAACAACTCGAGTTTTAATTTATTATTTTATTAATCATGACCCAACCCTTTTCGATGTTCGGAAAATTATATCCATAAAAATAGCGTTTATCGAATCGTTATTATTTTTTTTATAAATATTTAATGTAATATATATAAAACTACCTTGTAATATACACATTTTCAACCCAAAACTAAATTTTAACCCCTAAATTAACCCATCTCTATACACGTACTAGACTGCAAATTCTGGTAATTATATTACCCAACCCGTTTACCCGTCTCCCAAACCCATATATCATACCCGATTTACGAACCCATATACCCAGATCGTATTTTGCACCGCAATGCTCGTCACAATCATGGAAATTGGATCGATAATATTATTCATCTTGCTATAACGAGCTCACCAACATCTGTAATTACGAATTTGATATCTTTTTGATTCGTATTTACTTTTTATAACGAACCATCCTAACTCGTTCTTAAATATACACCATAACGATCTCTATATTTCAATCAAACTGGACTGTACAACCTCATAACCATCATGAACAATACCCCCATAGTGAATTATATTATCCTTGTCTGCACATCAGATTTTAATTCCTTTTCTGGCCGTCTACATATCGACGTATTTGAGCATCGTATTGCTTGTGTTAAAGGTAATTTTTTATACAGTTGAGTTCGTCTCGTTGTCTGCAATCTTAACCCCAATATTAATCGGCCAAACGATCAACGTATTGGCCGATTGATGATTCTAGGGTTCATAGTCTGTTATGGTTCTTCAAGACTGCTGGTTATTATTTTTTTTTTGTTTGGTGTTTATAACAACTAATCTGATAGATCAGCTGGTTTGCGCATATGTGTATGTTTCTAGTGTACAGCTGCCGACGTGGGTATGAGTCTTGGCAGCCCGATTTTTTGGCAATTAATTTTAAACTTTTTTTTGTATTATATAAACTCTTTTGAATCATAAACTTATATTATAAATGTTATAAAAATAAAAAAAATATATTATTTAATCAAAACCAACACGTTAACTAATTTTATTTCCAAACCTTGGTTTAACCATATACATGTGTATATATTTATAGGGGTGAGATCTAGAGTGAACTTTTTTTAAAGAGAGAACCATGGAACTACTAAAGAATTATTTTTAACTTTTTATAAAATTAATATTTTGTGATTTTTTTCTTTCCTCATAATAAGATAATATTGTTCCTAAAAAACTATTGATGTAATGCATATATGTAATGCATATATATGCATTAATGTGTATTGCATATATAAAATAGTGTTTTATTACATATAATACAGCACAAGTGCATTATATGATACACACTATTGAATATATGCAAATACACCACTAATAATTGTATACAAAACACACTATCGCATATATGTAATATATACAACACTAACGCACATATGCACTATATTGATTTTTTTTTATTTTTGTATATAATATAACACTATTGCACACATGCATTATAAAAATTTGATGTATTGCATATATGCATTACAACGAGTTTTTAATTTTTTTTTTATTTTTATATTTTTATGTGTTGAAGAAATAACAACTTATAAGAAGAATGAAAGAAAAAAAAATTATTTTTTTAACTAAATTAAAAAAACTTCATTATTAGTTCTTTATTTCTCTCTCTAAGGAGGAATTCTCTCTTGATCCCTTCCCCATATATATATAAAAGAGTTCAAATAAAAATAAGGAGTTTCATAGGAATTGTAAGAACCAACAGATTTTTGACATGTGGCATTACAAATTATGGTGAAAGAACAATTTTAGAAGACTATTTCGGTTATAATGATGGAAGAGTAATTATAGGAAACTATGTCGATTTTTTGTAATTTTAAATCTCAATCATTGATTAACATGATGCAATGGCTATGATTTATTTTTAATCTTCCTAGGAAACTACTTATTTTTAGGATAACCCTCCTATATATATATATATGTGAGAAGTGTGAGAAGTGTGAGAAGACTTTAAATAAAGTACACCATCTAGGACACTATAAATGTAAATAGAAAACTATACAACTTTAAAATTATCGATCTCAACCACTAGATCTTAGATCAATAGTGTGCATCTATTCTTATGTTTCTTACAAAACTATTGTTTTTTACATTAACCTTACTGGTCCTATATATATATATATATATATATATATATATATATATATATAAATTGGTTAAGAGTTTAAATTAAAATATAGATTTAATACTAAGTAAATATGATAAAGTTTAGTTCAAGTATTTTTATAAATTCACAAAGATCTAAATAATAAGATTTTTAAACAAGTAAAAGTATTCATAAATACTGTAACATCCCAAAAATCTCAATAATGATATTTCGCATACTATTTCTTATAATAAACGAGTTTACTTGAGTTGCTATGAGACAATAAAATAATAAAGATGGAAAGGTAGTAGGCTAATTAGATGAAATTAATCATGGACTAGAAAGAAAAGATGGGCCTTAGGTCCATGGGCTTAAGGGCGTATAAAATACGCCCTTAAACCCTAAATCTTTTCATTTCCATCCATCTTATCCATAATATTCCCTACATACCCTAAGAACACACACAAACACCACAACTTACGGCCTCAAGAGAGAGAGAGCGAGAATCCAAGATCAAACCAAACTAAATCCGGGTAGATCTTTGATATACAAGCAAGATGCAAGGTTAATATTTCATAACAAGCTAGCCATGACCTAATAACCATATAAAGGTATGTCATTGATCTTAAAGGTTACATTTTTATGAATGAACAATCATGAAACTCAAACCTAGAGTAGATCGGGTCTAGATAAATCATAAAGTTACAAACTTGATGATTAGAATGGACTTAACAAACTTATAGTCATGAACGGTTCATCGAGAAAACCCTAGATTTAGCTTAACGGACGTTTTTATGCTTAACACTGCATTCTTGAGTTTTTTATTTAAGGGATTGGAAAAGAAAAGATAAGAAAATTTTTCTTTTTTCATTCTTGAGTTTTTTCATTAAAAGAAATGAAAGAGAATGGAAGGAAAAGTTAATACTTTTTTCCTTCAAAACGTTCCTGCCAAATATGGCCGGATTGTGAAGGAAAGTTTATATCCCATTACCATATTACCAATTTACCCTATCTTAATTCTCTTTTACATGTTGCTATGAGGACATAATTTTAAATTTACAAATTTTTTTCCTATCTTTTCATTCCAATCTAACTCAAGAATGTAATAAACACATTCTTTTCTTTTCTTTTATTTTAACTCGAGAAACCTTTTAAGTATATAATTTCTTTTCCTTTCATCATATATCCAATCTTATCATTTCTTTTCCTTGTATTTAAAACTCGAGAATGCAGTGTAAAGGTTCAAGATTTATGCTAAAACTGGTTAGGTCTTGGCAATGGGGTGATAACGAACATAAAATGGTTAAGGAGGTTGGGATTTAGGTGATTAAAATTGTAATCATGGACCGTTAACCCTTAATAGAGCCTAAAATGGAATTAAAGATAGAAAGATCTGAGCTAAAAGCATCAGACAAGGGTTCTCGGTCAACACGAGAACCCGGTCAGTAGAAGATCTCGGTCAACGAGAGTTCTCGGCGACCAGAGTTCTCGGCCACTGAGTTCTCAGTGACCAAGGGTTCTCGGTCAAAAACGAGGTTCGCGGTCAAACCTGAGATTTTGGTCAAACCCTAGTTCTCGATCAAACTGGATTTCTCTGCCAAAACGGGATCTCGGCCAACATAGTTCTCTGTTGACTTTGGGCCTGGTCAGTTGGGCCCAGAGGCTACATTAGATAGAGGGTCTGATCTACCTAATGGACCCATATGTGAGAATTAGACAACAAACCCAACTTAGAGAAATACGTTGGTTAACTAAGATACCGACTTCAGTAATTATACGGTTAATTAACAAAAATATATATTTAACAGTTAGCTGGGCTCAGTTAAAGAAGGAAAATAACTATTAACGGTGAACGCAACAGGATTCAGGTGAGTTTCTAGTTCCATTTCTATGTTATGTTTTCGGGGCTGTGTGCATACTCGAGGTGTTTGTCAATACATTTATCATAAGTGATAAGTGTATGCCTTATGTGATTATGTGAAGGTTAGGAATGATTGCTTGTTAATACGTGAACGATCTTCGGATATTGCACGTGTAGGCAAGTTTTAATGCTATGTCTAATGAAGGTAAAGTATGTATGCTTATATATATGAATGTTATAAAGTTTATAAAAGAAGGTTAATGTATGGTTGTATGGTACGAAGAGGGAACCAGGCCCTAATAATACTCGAGGAAAGAGGGAATCGAACCCTACTAATATTCGAGAACTAGAGAACCGAACCCTACTAATATTCGAGGAAAGAGGGAACCGGGCCCAAATAATACTCTAGGAAGGAGGGAACCAGGCTCTAATAATACCCGAGGAAAGAGGGAACCAGGCCCTAATAATACTCGAGGAATGTAGGGCGTAATGCTCTTTATAACGTAAGATATGAAGGTAAGTAAGTAAGGATAAAAATTTGAAAGTATGAATGAAAGTGTGTAAGTATTTATGCATAGTATGATATGTGATTAACTAGAACTCACTCAGCGTAGCTGACTTTTAGTATGCACGCATGTGAGTAGGATGAGGCAGCTCGCATGAGGGGAACACTGGGCATTGAATAAGAGGCTGGCATCGGAAGACTCAAGACGTTTATGTTATTAGTTTATGTTTATTTTGAAAGACAAAAATGTTTATTAAGACAAGTTATGGATTGATATGTAACGTTTCCTGAAAGTTTAAATATTATGCGTATGTTTTTATTAACTCTGATGGTTAGAACTATGTGAATGAGTAAATCGAACGTCCAAATATGAGGCACCGGTAACGGGGCCTTACAAGTTGGTATCAGAGAAAGGTTGAGTGATTTAGTTATCCTACATGCTTAGACTCGAAAAGAGAATGAGATTTTAGTAAGAAAAGAAAGAAGATGCCAGTTCAAGAATGTCATGTGTTATTCAAGCAGCTCAGTAAAGGTAAGGTGTACGATTGAATAATGAATGTTAATTTCTAAAGAAAGGATATGTTATTGTAGGGATTAGATTTCTTGATCTATGATTGATTAACTGTTTTAGATTAAAACCATCACAAATAGACTCATAAGAGGAAGTGTATAAGACACGGAAAGTAAAGTGATCAGCTAATCACAACTAGCCACTGTTATTACCTGTTAGCCTTACTATCCTTGTATTAAATAGTTCCTTGAGTGATGACGTTTGTGTTTTCCCTTTTTAGAATACGATGGCTGGAACAGGAGAAAATGTGGGAGCTGGGGGCCGCACTGGGCGTCGTGGCAGGCCTCGTCGTATTCAACGACCTTCGGCTGAAACAGCTTCCAACACCGGAGATGAAGGAAGCACACCTGGAGGAAACACGAACAACAACGAAAGGGTTCAACTGGATCCTGCAATTCAAGCAGCTATTGTTCAAGCTGTAGCCACTGCTGTGAAGAATATAACTCAGGGAGGGTCTGCTGGAAGCCGTGAAAGAACTGCTGAAGGGGCGGGTGGTGATGGTAGGAGAGATGAGGAAGAAGAGAGGGAGGCCTCGAGTGGGGTTAATTCTGTGAAAGTTGATGACAAGAAGAGGGGCCGAGGTGGGTGCAACTATAAGTCCTTCAAGGGATGTGACCCGCCGAAGTTGTCTGGCTTGGGAGACGCAGTCGCTACTCTCCAATGGATAACCACTATGGACAAGATTATCCGTATTAGCGAGTGCCGTCCCGACCAAGCTGTAGGTTATGCCACTCAATCATTTGGTGATGAGGCGTTGTATTGGTGGGAATCCATTGAGCAGAGGAAGAGACCAGAAGAGATCAAAGCGATGAAGTGGGAGGATCTAAAAGAATTGGTTATGAAGAGATTCTGTGCTGACGCCGAGATTGAGAGGGCGGAGATGAAGTTCCTGAACTTGAAAGCTGGAACGATGACACATCGTGAGTACACCACCGAGTTCAACCGAATGTCTAGGTTGGTGCCCGATATGGTCAACACTGAGGCTAAGAGAATTAAGTGTTATGTGAGGGGATTGCCACAGAAAGTTCGCGTGCTAGTCAGGGCGAATAAACCTGCTACTTTTGACTCTGTTGTCGAACTCACATAGATGGTTTATGAGGACCTGGATACAAATGATGTTGTTGCGGTGGAGGAGAATAAGGATAAGAAGTGGGTCGCTCCTGTTAAACGGCCCGGTACTCAGTTGTGGAAATCCAAAGATAAGAAACAGAAGGTGTGGGAGAAGAAGTCGTGTAAGACTTGTGGTAAGATGCACGGTGGAGAGTGTATGTGGGGTACCGGTTCGGATGCATGCCATAAGTGTGGAAAAATGCATGCTGGGGAGTGTAGAGTTGGATCGAATGTTTGCTACAAGTGTGGAAAGGCAGGTCATTATGCTCATGAGCGCAGTGCTAAGCCTGCATGTTACAAGTGTGGTAAGACAGGTCACTTTGCTAGGGAGTGTACCGAGGGTGAAGCTGGAGGGAGTGGGAAGAAGGATACTGAAAAAGCTAGGCCAAGAACCAGGGCCTACATGCTGACCCAAGAGCAAGCTAAGCAGATTCCAGATGTCGTCACATGTACGTTTCTAGTAAACGGTATTTCCGCTTCAGTATTATTTGATTCAGGTGCGAACAAAAGTTTCGTAGCTACGCCATTTAGTAAATTAGCTAAAATGAAATGTTGTCGAGTGTCTGAAACCATTATAGTAGAAACCGCTAGTGACACCTCGGTTAAAATAATGAAAATGGTTAAGGACTGTAAGATAGAGTTAGAGGGACATGAGTTCCCTGTTACCTTGTATGTTATGACCTTAGGTGGGTTCAATGTGGTTTTGGGAATGGACTGGTTGTCTGAGTATGAGGCTCAGATAGTGTGTAAGAGTAAGATAATAAGGTTAAAGTCCTTGGATGGTAGTGCAGTGACGGTTTATGGTGATAAGGAAAATTATAGGCTTAATGTCATTTCAATGATAAAAGCCGAGGGTTTGCTAAGACGAGGGTGCGATGCCTACCTGGAGTATGTTGTCAACGCTATGGCTAAGACGAAAGAAATGAAAGAGGTTCCTATCATGCGCGACTACCCAGAAGTATTCCCAGAGGATCTTCCGGGGTTGCCACCGGAGCCAGAGATAGAATTTTAGGTAGACCTAGTACCAGGAGCCCAACCCGTCGCGAAAGCACCTTACCGTCTAGTGTCATCCGAGATGAAAGAATTAATGTCCCAACTGCAAGAACTCCTCGACAAGGGTTTTATTAGACCAAGTGTTTCCCCGTGGGGCGCGCCAGTGTTGTTTGTGAAGAAGAAGGATGGAAGCATGAGAATGTGCATAGACTATCGCGAGCTGAACATACTTACGGTAAAGAATAGATATCCTTTGCCAAGGATCGATGATCTGTTTGACCAACTGCAAGGTTCAAGTTGGTTCTCACGAATAGATCTCAGATCGAGCTATCATCAGCTAAAAGTAAAAGAGGCAGACATCCCTAAGACAACGTTTCGTACGCGATATAGACACTACGAGTTTCTCGTAATGTCATTCGGTCTAACGAATGCTCCCGCAACATTTATGGACATGATGAATAGGGTGTGTTGGCCGATGTTGGATAAGTCAGTTATCGTTTTCATCGACGACATATTGATTTATTCAAAGAGTGAGTCTGATCATGCCGAGCATCTGAGAGAGGTATTGGAGACTCTGAAGGAAGAGAAGTTGTCTGCTAAGTTTTCAAAATGCGCATTCTGGTTAAGAGAAGTGTAATTTTTAGGTCACGTGATAAATCCTGAAGGGATAACCGTGGATCTAGTTAAGATTGAAGCGATAGCGAACTGGAAGACTCCACAGAATCCGACTGATATACAAAGCTTCTTAGGGTTAGCTGGCTACAATAGGAAATTCATCGAAGGTTTTTCCAAGATAGACGCACCGTTGACCGGTATGACCCGAAAGTCGGTTGTATTCAGTTGGGGAAAGTTCCAAGAAGAAGCTTTTGAGGAATTAAAGAAGAGACTCACGCAAGCTCCAATCCTTACTTTACCCGATGGTGACGAAGATTTGGTTGTTTGTACCAATGCTTCGTATCGTGGGTTAGGTTGCGTGTTGATACAACGAGGAAAAGTGATAGCATACGCGTCTAGACAATTGAAAGTTCAGGAGAGTACTTATCCAACGCATGACTTAGAACTAGCAGCAGTAGTGCATGCTCTTAAGATATGGAGACATTATATGTATGGTACTAAGTGTACCATTTACACCGATCATAAGAGTCTAAAGTACTTCTTCGAACAGAGGGAATTAAACATGAGACAGAGGAGATGGTTGGAGTTGATTAAAGATTATGACTGCGACATTAAATACTATCCTGGTAAAGCTAATGTGGTCATCGATGCGTTAAGTCGTAAGAATGAGGAAGTCCTTGCAACAGTAAAGTCATACCAGCTAATTATGAATTCAAGCCTTTTTGAAGAAATCATCAAAGTACAGTCAGAGGTGTTAGTAGATGAAGGGTTGGTGAAGAAAGAAAGGATTTTCGGCCAGCAGGACGAGCTGATGGAAAACACTCATGGTGTTAAGACTAAGTTTGACCGTATGTGGATCCCACGTCATGGAGATCTTAGAGGTCAAATCTTAGATGAAGCTCATAAGTCAAGATACTCGATTCATCCTGGAGCTACAAAGATGTATCAAGATTTGAAAAGGGACTACTGGTGGCCAGGAATGAAGAATGATGTAGTAGATTATGTTACTAAGTGCTTCACTTGTTTACAAGTCAAGGCCGAACATCTGAAGCCTTATGGAAAGATGCAACCGCTTGAGATACCTGAATGGAAATGGGAACACATCACTATGGATTTCATAACTAAGCTACCTCGTACAGCTAAGCAACATGATACCATCTGGGTGATTGTGGACCATTTGACCAAAAGTGCTCACTTTCTGCCTATACGAGAGGCTATCTCGTCAGAAACGTTAGCAACTTTGTTCATTAAAGAGGTTGTATCTAAGCATGGAGTACCGTTATCGATCGTGTCTGATAGAGATACCCGGTTTACTTCGAGGTTTTGGAAGAAGTTCCATGAAGCTATGGGAACGAGGTTGAACATCAGTACGGCGTATCATCCTCAAATAGATGGACAGTCTGAAAGGACGATCCAAACCCTTGAGGATATGCTACGTGCTTGTGTTTTAGACTTTAGAGGAAGTTGGGATGATCATCTGCATCAGGCAGAGTTCTCCTATAACAATAGTTATCATTCAAGTATCGGTATGCCGCCATTTGAGATGCTTTATGGTAGACGATGTAGAACTTTAGTATGTTGAGGAGAGATTGGTCAAAAGGAAATGGGAAGTCTAGAGGTTGTTCAAGAAACATCTTCGAAGTTCGATCAGATTAAAGCAAGAATGAAAGCTACTCAAGACCGTCAGAAGTCGTATGTTGATAAGCGACGAAGACCGATTGAGTTTAACGTTGGTGAAAATGTGATGCTCAAGGTCTCGCCTTGGAAAGGGATCATTCGCTTTAGAAAGAGGGGAAAGTTGAGTCCGAGATACATTGGACCGTTTAAGATCATAGATCGTGTAGGTGAAGTGGCTTATAAGCTGGAATTTCCTGAAGAATTAGAAGGAATTCATTCAACCTTCCATGTTTCTCATTTGAGGAAGTGTCTAGCTGATGACACGTCGCACGTGCCATTGATGGACATTGAGGTTGATGAGAAATTAAACTATACCGAGCAACCGATTGAGATAGTTGACCGCAAGGAGAAGCAACTTCGTCATAAAGTTATACCCTTAGTAAAGGTGATATGGAAGCACCGCAAGGGATCGGATGCTACTTGGGAAGTCGAGGAAGAGATGTGCAAGTTTTACCCTACTTTGTTTAGATGATAGTTAGGTTTCAGGGACGAAACCTCTTTAAGGAGGGAAGACTTGTAACATCCCAAAAATCTCAATAATGATGTATCGCATACTATTTCTTATAATAAACGAGTTTACTTGACTTGATATGTGACAATAAAATAATAAAGATGGAAAGGTAGTAGGCTAATTAGATAGAATTAATCATGGACTAGAAAGAAAAGATGGGTCTTAGGTCCATGGGCTTAAGGGAGTATAAATACCCCCTTAAACCCTAAATCTTTCCATTTCCATCCATCTTATCCATAATATTCCCTACATACCCTAAGAACACACACAAACACCACAACTCACAACCGCAAGAGAGGGAGAGAGAGAATCCAAGATCAAACCAAGCTAAATCCGGGTAGATCTTTGATATACAAGCAAGATGCAAGGTTAATATTTCATAACAAGCTAGCCGTGACCTAATAACCGTATAAAGGTATGTCCTTGATCTTAAAGGTTACGTTTTCATGAACGAACAATCATGAAACTCAAACCTAGAGTAGATCGGGTCTAGATAAATCATAAAGTTGAAAACTTGATGATTAGAATGGACTTAACAAACTTATAGTCATGAACCGTTCATCAAGAAAACCCTAGATTTAGCTTAATGGATGTTTTTATGCTTAAAGGTTCAAGCTTTATGCTAGAAACGGGTTAGGTCTTGGAAATGGGGTGATAACAAACGTAAAATGGTTAAGGAGGTTGGGATTTAGGTGATTAAAAGTGTAATCATGGACCGTTAACTGTTAATAGAGCCTAAAATGGAATTAAAGATAGAAAGATCTGAGCTGAAAGCATCAGACAAGGGTTCTCGGTCAACACGAGAACCCGGTCAGTAGAAGATCTCGGTCAACGAGAGTTCTCGGCGACCAGAGTTCTCAGCCACTGAGTTCTCAGTGACCAAGGGTTCTCGGTCAAAAACGAGGTTCTCGGTCAAACCTGAGATTTTGGTCAAACCCGAGTTCTCGGTCAGACTGGATTCTCTGCCAGAATGGGTTCTCGGCCAACATAGTTCTCTGTTGACTTTGGGCCTGGTCAGTTGGGCCCAGAGGCTACATTGGACAGATGACCTGATCTACCTAATGGACCCATATGTGAGAATTAGACAACAAACCCAACTTAGAGAAATACATTGGTTAACTAAGATACCGAATTCAGTAACTATACGATTAATTAACAAAAATATATATATTTAATAGTTAGCCGGGCTCAGTTAAAGAAGGAAAATAACTATTAACGGTGAACGCAACAGGATTCAGGTGAGTTTCTAGCCCCATTTCTATGTTATGTTTTTGGGGTTATGTGCATACTCGAGGAATTTGTCAATACATTTATCCTAAGTGATAAGTGTATGCCTTATGTGATTATGTGAAGGTTAGGAATGATTGCTTGTTAATACGTGAACGATCTTCGGATATTGCACGTGTTGGCAAGTTTTAATGCTATGTATAATGAAGGTAAAGTATGTATGCATATATGTATGAATGTTATAAAGTTTATAAAAGAAGGTTAATGTATGGTTGTATGGTACGAAGAGGGAACCGGGCCCTAATAATACTCGAGGAAAGAGGGAATCGAACCCTACTAATATTCGAGAACTAGAGAACCGAACCCTACTAATATTCGAGGAAAGAGGGAACCGGGCCCTAATAATACTCGAGGAAGAAGGGAACTGGGCCCTAATAATACCCGAGGAAAGAGGGAACCGGGCCCTAATAATACTCGAGGAATGTAGGGCGTAATGCTCTTTATAACGTAAGATATGAAGGTAAGTAAGTAAGGATAAAAATATGAAAGTATGAATAAAAGTATGTAAGTATGTATGTATAGTATGATATGTGATTAACTAGAACTCACTCAGTGTAGCTAACTTTTAGTTGCACGCAGGTGAGTAGAATGAGGCAGCTCGCTTAAGGGGAACACGTGGCATTGAATAAGAGGCTGGCATTGGAAGACTCAAGACGTTTATGTTATTAGTTTATGTTTATTTTGAAAGACAAAATGTTTATTAAGACAAGTTATGGATTGATATGTAACGTTTCCTGAAAGTTGAAATATTTCGCGTATGTTTTTATTAAATCTGATGATTAGAACAATGTGAATGAGTAAATCCAACGTCCAAATGTGAGGCACTGGTAACAGGGCCTTACAAATACACCAAATATATATTATTTAAAATCAAATAAATGGTTTATTATCTATAAATTATTTATTTACAATATTAACTAAAAAAGAAATCTTTATTAATAATAATGCAAATGTATTCTTTCTATAACCAAATTTATATATTGTTTATTATAACCTTAAATAAAAATAATGCTTATAATTAAAAAGGATTTATTATGTTATAGTTAATTATATTTTAATAACTTTATAAAATAATCTTTAAAATAAATTATTTTAAAACTCTCAAATACCCGATCAATCTCATATCATTATTAAAATATATTGTCCTTTATTGATCCGTAGTTATTTTCTTCGATTATTATTACTTAGGACATTCTGTTGATTCATCTCGACGAGTGTGACGTCTATTGTACCATCATTCTTATCACGTACTTTTACTCTTGCTTATTTATTATGGTGAGTATTTCACTCCCTTATTTTACTCATTTTAAATCCTTTTTGGGGACATATGCGTATTTACAGTATTTACCTATTATATATTATCCACATTAGCAACTGTTACTCTTATGTGCATATCAATTTATGTCTAACTTGCTATTTGCTTACTTACTTTATTTTACCGCATTCGGAGAGGTCCATCATTGTAATATGACCATACGACCGTCGCAGTGGCCGGCGTCCAATCGCATGACAATGGTTTCACCGACAACTCATTTTTGGTAACCAATGCTCGATCGCATGGAAACGGTTTAGCACTATATTATTTGGTTGATTTGTTTATGTGCTATGGCTCAACTGTTTATCTCACACGAACAGTTTGCATTTTTCGTTATTTATTATATATTTCACATAACTGATATTTTACTCACTCAACCTCGTGTTGACAAATTATTTGTATTTTTAACGCATATGCAGGCCACCGTATGATTTGACTGATCATGATCTTTTGAAGAAACTTAGGGTTATTAGCTAGAGAAGAGATATCAAGAAATAAATCAGAATTTGTCTTATTTGTTTTGTTTATGGATTAATATATTTTGTTTATTTGAACCTTGTTGGAATATTGGAATTTAATTAATAGATATTGTCATATTAAATATTGCATGATAAAACCTTGAGAGCTGTGAGCAATCAGTTTATGCTCTGACATTTCCGCATTAGGCTAGAAGAAAATTAAAAAATATTAATAAAAATCAGGCATATAATTCGGGTATATGGTGTTAGATAGCTGGGTCAGGTGTCCTCTAATTTCATACCCGTCCCACGTTCCCAATGTCCCATGCTTGTAAATAAATAAATGTATTTTTTTCAATCTCATACTAGATCTCTTACTCATATACCCGTTTAGCTTTTTTGCTGTCCCTAAGACATGTGAGTCATCGTAGCTAATTAGAAACTAATATGAGTATATGACTCGCTAGCCGCTAGAAACCCAATCTGCCCTTAAGACATAATAACACATATTAGGGTCTATCATGCTCCATTAAGAGCTATGATGAATCTTAAGACCCAATATGATCTGTTGGGACATCTGATATAGTTGACTATATATGATCTAATATGTCTTACTACAAATCTGTAACCCCGTCTGACTTAAATTAGAGTTAAGAGATTTTTCTGGGTTATGTCCTCAAATGAAAATCTAAGTTGGGCCTTACAATAGTGATACATATGTTTGAGCTCAAGCTTTCCTAACACCCATCTAGTCTACAAACAGTCTAAATGATAACACCTAAGCACTACAACTTTAATGGGCTTGTACAAAACCCAAATGCCACATTCGGCCGGAGCAATTTTCCTATCCATGCTATACACCTTATTCCTATGGTTACTACACTTATTATACATGAAAACAATACAAACCCTATAGAAATTAAAATGCACGGGAATATGAACACTATAATTCATCGCATCCAAACCATGTTCAACAAAGTTTCCCACCTTTGCTCCATACGCTGCTTTAGACTTTAAAAAGAATTGATATCAAGCTTCTAACTTTTGCCTCTAACTTCAGCTTGGCCTTCAACTGTTAACCAAAAGTTTGACTATAACCAAGACTGAATTTTCAATTTTTGGCCATTTTGACCATCATCCAATCATTAGCCATCTGAACATATATAACAGACTATCAACATTGAGTTTTTGGTAGGTTTTGATTATTTATCATGCACTCTAAACATTGTTTAACGGGTCGTGCATGAACTATCAACTACATTGGACTATCCAAAGCTTGTTGCACGTTTACCTGTCACTTTATTGTAGTCGTTTTGAGTTGTTAAATGAGAAATTTGAATTAAAAAAATAATAATTTTGTGACTGCTTATCTTTTTCCTCCTGACAACCAAACTCCAACCTCTGATTTTCCATCTCCCGTAATGTTGTTAAGACTAAATGCTTATATTTCTCCTGATTTTCCACCTCTAATTTACCAAGTTTCTTCCGAAAATTTTACGACCACTTGCGTTTTCGTCCAAGTTTTGCAATTGCTTCTAATTACTCTCTTTTGTTTGGTCCTTTGGTGGGCCAGGCTATGTTTACAGTTAACAACATATTACTGTACTACACAGAATAGTTTTTGGCATTTTCAATTTGCGGTAACCACAAATTGACCAACAATTTGTGATAGCAGCAACAATAGCAGACAAAATACACAGATAAAATATATCGCAATTAATAGGATTAACTGAACAATGTAGATGATCAGTTGTGTTCAACACCATAATACTTACAGGGTCCCCCCAACTGTAACCTTGAGCTCAGTTTTTGCATTTAATATCATTCGATATCCATTGCCAGTTTATTCGGAACTCTGCTACAAACATTTTCAATATTTGCTGGTCTATCATGGTTTTCTAACAGATCATATCCTGATCTCACACTCATTCAATTGCTCAAATACTCGATTCTGATGGAAAAGCCACGTTTTGCAGTTTGATGACACTAATCAAACTCATTTTACACCTGTTAATGTCCATAAATATATAAAAATAATAATAATAATAATAATAATAATAATAATAAATTTCCTTTTTGATCAATAATTTTGTTAAAATTATAAGTTATTGAAACCGGTTACTATGATCATATGATCGAAATAAAGGTTTAACGGTTATACAAAGGATATTGGATTTTAATAATCAATTTTGACCTAGCCGGTACGTACAACTTAAGAAATGTATTAGGACAGTCTCAACTTTAACCTATTTTCCTCTACCGAGATTTTTGCTAACGAAGTTCAACCCCGTTAGTTTTTTATGATGTAGTTGCTTTTTCGACATTAGTGTTCACGCATACAGCCACGTAATCGAGTTATTGAAGTATTAAGGAAAATAACTGACAACTATTTCATACTAATTTCAAGGACGACAATACTAAATTGTAAAACTTATTTTTAAATTGTATTAGAAAAACTAAATTGTAAAACTTCTCTTTAAATTGTATTAAAGATAACGATTTTTGAAAATTTTAAATTATAAAACTTATTTTTTTATAAAAATTTTCAAAAGTTATACCAACCAATACCACAAAGATTTGATTTTCAATTTCTAGTATTTTTGGGTTTATGATAAAAGGTAAACTAACCACCACAACATTAAATGTAGTATACAAATATTTTTTTTACTAATTTGTAATTTATGACAGTAGTGTTTATTTTTTTTCCTTTTGTAATTATAATGTAAAATGTACAGCTTATGTTTATATGTTATTTCTTCCTGAAAGCCATGTATTACACTAGCCAAAGCAACAACTTAATATAGTAACTTATTAGTGTATCGTTTCTTTTTAAATTGTTTTAAACGCTATCGTATAATGGTTTTCTCTTAACAATGTATGATAAGTTAATTGTTTTTTGTATTTTACGTATTTATTAGATATTTTTCTTATCAATCACCTGTTTAGCCCACGGTCTCAAGCTCGTATAACATATACATAATCCTACATATACAGGTCTACGCAATCATACACATTTCTTATACAACGTTATACACAAGCTTACACCGTCCTACAATGGTGCACACGATCCTATACAGATCCACGAAGTCATATAATGTTATAAACTATAAACCGTGTATGAGTACATCGATAGGACTGTGTAGGGATAAAGTTGAAGATGTACGATCTTAGTTTGCTTTAATTATTAAATTTTTATTATTATTTTGATTTTTTGAAATTAAAACAGTTGGTGTGACATATTATTAATCCAATGATTTGTGATCTTTTGAAATTTCAAATTTAGTAGATAAACAACCAAAAATAATTATTAAATTTTAAGACACATAAAATAGTTCAGTTGACTAAAACAATCCATATTATACTCGTGCTTTTCACAAAATTAAATACTACCTAAAAGGAAAACCCGGATTGGTTAGATCTTCTCGCATGTTTTCTCGTTACTAATACATATAGGATACATTGTAACAGGAAGAGATCTTAATCAATAGATTATGTATCAATTTGGTTATCAATTAGAGAACGTAATATATGTGTGTATGTTGTCATTCTAATCAATTGTAAATCTTATATTTTTACGAACATATAATTTTACAAAATTGGAACTACTTTATTACAATTTAGAAACCGTAAACATTAAATGATTGTATGTTGTGATTTATGGAAATGTCGTAACTCTAATATATTTGAAAACGGTTTTATATTGAGAAAATGTCAAAATCTAATTTAATTTAATTAAAAGATAACAATTATTTGATTTTGGTCAATAAGATTAAGAAAAAAAGAGATAAATCGTTTCAATACTAATACAATTTGTATATTGTGAATTATAGAAAGGTCAAGAATTAAATATTATTTTGGTTTTATAAATGTAGAGAAAACACATTTATATATGTTAAGTCAAAAAATTCTAACACAATTACCACTCAAGTGGAGATGGTAAACATCTTTAATTTGAAACAGAAGATTCTTAGTTCAAGACCCGTATTACACAATAATTTGTTTTTTTAAAGTTTACAAAATTGTACTATCATGGAAAACAGGTCATGAGTCATGATATAATTGGAAACTAACTAGTGACATGATAGATGACTCAAATAAGTTGTGACATAAAAGTAATTACATACCAAATTAGAATGATTTAAAATGGATACAATGAGTATTCTTATTTTAATTAGGTCCGTTTTCCTTTAACTTGTACATTTTGATAGACAGGATAGATGACTCAAATAAGCTGTGACATAAAAGTAATTACATACCAAATTAGAATGATTAAAATGGATACAATGAGTATTCTTATTTTAATTAGGTCCGTTTTCCTTTAACTTGTACATTTTGTTTTATTAAATTTTGATTGTCAATAATTTGTTTATAATAGTAAAAGATTTTATACGGTTAAATCGATTCTAATTAATATATTATAAAGTTGGGGAAGGTTAACGTACAAATGAAATTAACGTGCTAAACGTGAGAATCAAGTAGAGTAATTATATATGCAAATATAATAATTTTGTAATTACATTATAGTTTAATTATCATAGAGTAATTACATAATTACCCTACTTGTATATATAATTATTATACCTGATTTTCACGTTTAGCACGTTAATTCATTTGTATTTGATCTAAACCCTTATAAAGTTTATATACTTGAAGTTTATTATTTAATAAAAATGAAGATGCGTAGTAATATACTAATATTAGTAAAAAGTTATTA
The DNA here is from genome assembly GCF_021521415.1 of Bidens hawaiensis. Classification (NCBI taxonomy): domain Eukaryota; kingdom Viridiplantae; phylum Streptophyta; class Magnoliopsida; order Asterales; family Asteraceae; genus Bidens; species Bidens hawaiensis. The sequence continues at coordinate 53,772 of NW_027496244.1, read as the reverse complement.
TTAATTCAATCGGTACTAACTACTTGTTGTATATTACTCCTATTATTCTATTATTTTAAGCGACGCACATTAAAAAATCCAACATCCATGTAGGTGAAAATTAAAAATCTAACAATCTATGTAATAAAGATAACTATGTTAGTGAAAATGAGGAAGAAATTTTAGTTGTGTAAAAAGAAATTGCAGTTTACGGAAAAACTGTATTTATGTAGGTATAAATCGTTCAAATCCCGTGTAGAAAGAGTTCGGTAATTATAAATAAAATGTTACATACATGATTTGTTATTAATTAGAGAGACGATAAATTTATCAAAATGAATTTTTTTTTATTAATTGTAGGTATAGTAGATTGATTAATTAAACATAATTGACGAGAGACTATAATTAATGTTAGTTTACACCTTTTTTCAGTTTTGTTAACAAATTTAAGATTTATAAATGAATTAGTAGTATTGATTTTTTTTCACTTCTTGCAATAACTTTGTTTCTAGATATATTCAAGCAATAAAAGCTATCTTTTTCATATGTATCATATGTAAATTACATATATCAGCATGTAAAAAATATTTTAGGCCGATTATTAATAAACTTGTAATTAACGAACGTTTGAAAATAAAAAATATCAATGTTGAAATACGTGTAAGTAGTGTAAATTACATCATTCACACATTTTTTTCAGACGTCCATTACATATTATGTAAATATATTTTTTATCCGAGCTCTGGCGATTTTTACAACCCAACCGAGTATTCTTGTTTCTCATATAAATGATAGAGGATCCATAATAAGGACACTGAAAAACACCAAAAACACGCACTCATCTGTCACGTTACAAAAATACCAATCTTTAAAAACACCAAAACCCATCCAATAAGAAATTTTGAAAACACCAAAAAAACATTGTCACATCATCATCAACTTTTACTCCCAAAACCCCTCACTCGACCCCGCCACTTGCAAAAGGGTCCACCTCCATCTCATTTTTTCTAATTATTACCCAAAAACTTTTTATAAAAATGAGTCCCAAAAATCTTGTTAGTAATTATTAAAAACTAATGACGTGTCAAAACACCCAACAATAACCCTTAAACGCACCTTAATGAGTATGCTCTTAATAAATTAAGAAAATGGCAGCCTTTTCCTCCCTGTTATTGTGATAAGCTTTAACTTTTGAAGTGTTTGTTTTCTTAATGATAATAAAAATTAAAAAGATTGCTTTCATAAGAGTATTTTATAATAATACTTCCAAGATTGTCAGTTCACATAAGAAAGTTAATCACGTTGTTGACTGTTCTTTAAGTACCACTAGGTTGGCTTTTTATCATAGTTCATTTGTATTTGAAAGTTCCGAAAATAATTTGATTTAAAGATGGGCTTTGTTGATCTGTTTTCTGCTGCTTCAATGCCTGTTCTCAAAGTGCTTATTGTCACTGCACTAGGCTCATTTCTTGCCTTGGACTCTATTGATATCTTGGGACAAAGTACAAGGAAGCAAGTCAAGAATGTAAGTTTGATTACAGATTTGATTAAGGATTCGAATATATTTTTTTACGGGTTTTACAAAGCTCCATTTTTTTTTTGTATACAGATTGTGTTCTACGTGTTTAATCCAGCACTAATATCTAGCAATCTGGCTAGCACCATAACTTACAAAAGCATGATCTCAATGTAAGCTATTCTTTTTAACTTCTGGTGTGTGTAATTGATCTGCTTAGTTTAAATTTTTTTAACGACTAAATATTACACTATACTATACAAGAATTAAACCCTTGACCTCCTATTTGAACGGCCTAGTTTATATTTTGACAAGTACAATGTCACTTTTTAATCAAGCTTAATTTAAAACTGCAGGTGGTTTATGCCAGTTAATATTCTTCTAACCTTCATAATCGGATCCGCACTTGGATGGCTGCTTTTGCTCATTGCTAGACCACCTCAACATTTAAAGGGCCTCATTATTGGCACCTGTGCAGCAGGTAACTCATACCCTACAAACTCAAAGCATATACAAATGAACTCATTAAGTTTGTGTTTTGATCATGAGTTATGCGTGACAGGAAACCTGGGAAACATATTTTTAATAATATTACCGGCTGTATGCAAAGAGAAAGCCAGTCCCTTTGGAGATCCTGATGTTTGCTATGAGAATAGCATAACGTATGCTTCACTATCTTTGGTTGTGTGTAACTTTACTTAAAAAGTTATAATATTGTTATTTTTATTGAATCCTGATGACAAATTCATCAGATTGGAGCTTCGTACTTGTGGGGATATGTTTATAACCTAGTACGGGTTTTTGTGGATCACACACTGAAATCTGGTAAGAATGATGTAACATCTATCGATGAAACAGTCACTGTTCGAGAGGATTTGACCCGCGCTTTGCTTCCTTCGTCTCCATCTTCCACTAACACCGATGGGAAAATAAAGGTGGTTATTTTCACTTCAGAACTTCAAGTCTTCAACTCTTAGGTTACTTGGGCTGTTCATAATTCATATATGACTCGAATAATCTGAAATTCCAACGTAATTTAACTTTGAATTTCTGGTTATTCGAATCCATTCTTTATCCGAACCAAATTTCTAATTCGAACTCGAATTTAAATATCACAAACTGATTCAAATAACCCCAGTTTACGTTATATAAAATACTTTTATTTGCTTATATAATATTTGGGCTTTTTGTGTTCTATCTAAGTTTTTCTATATATTAAATATAGATAAATATTAGTTTAGTGATTTTTTTTATATATTAAATGTAGATGGAATGATGGATATTAGTTTAGGGATCTTTTTTCTAACTTTGAATATTTGTTGAATTATTTTTTTTTAATTTCGGTTTACTCGAATAGATCCAAAGTCATATAAGCTTGTATGAATCAGCTTCTGCAAGTTTTATTCGAATTTGAATATAGAATTTAATTCCATGAGTCTTGCTTGTACCTTTAACATTAATAGTCTAATATGTGGGTTGCTTTAGGTGATGCTAAACGGGTTGAAACATCAATTGGGGAACTTTGCAAGGCATATTAACTTGAAGGCGGTGTTTGCACCATCTACTACTGCAGCGATAACCACCTTATGTATCTTAATTAAAGCAAAGATATAAATGTTTACGAGACCACATAACTATACGTTCCTTTTTAAATTTTGTTTTAAAGATTATCGGATTCATGATTGGAACAATCAGACCATTGCGCAGACTACTAATTGGCACCACAGCTCCACTTCGAGTGATTTAAGATTCTGCATCTTTAGTTGGGTGTAGTCTTTTACAACTTTCCTATATTATCTATTCGTGGAACATAGGAAGCTAACAAACCATATTCTCGGTTTTGTCAAAGGGACGCAGCGATTCCAATGGTGACATTAATAATTGGCGGAAACCTGTTAAGAGGTAGCTTCGACCATAAATTCACATCCGTACTTCTAATTTCTTGATGTTACTAATTATTAAATGACTTGCAGGCCTTAAAGGATCCGTTATCTCATTACCAACTGTGCTTGGAATCTTATCAGTTCGTTATATTTTCTTGCCACTTTGTGGCATTTTAATTGTAAAAGGAACGGTTTATCTTCGCTTTGTAGAAGCAGATCCTCTCTACGTTTTTGTTCTTTTGCTACAGTTTGCGGTTCCACCAGCCATGAATACTGGTATAAAGCTTTCAATTTTCTTTATTTAGATGTGTCAAAAATTGGGTTCCAATATGTAGAAACATAGATATTACATCAATATAGCAGGTAGGCGGGCAACAAGCTGCGCCGCCACCCCTTTCTGAATTGCAAACCCTAACCTGCTAAAGACATACCCCTGCCCCTTTAGAGTCGACACATTGCTATGCACAACCTGTTGGACCCTGGTTAGAAAACGGATAGCTTCCGGTGCCAATATTGGTATAGTGTTTAAAATGTTGGTATAGTGTTTAAAATGTTGCACAAATTTGTTAAACTTGTTAATATGCAGGTACAATAATGCAGTTATTTGGTGTTGGTGAAAGAGAATGCTCCGTGATTATGTTGTGGGCTTATGGTTTGGCATCAATATCGCTTAGCCTATGGTCGACCTTCTTCATGTGGCTTGTATCTTGACTAATTTGTTTCATTTAACTATGATGGTTTTTGGGACTGGTTTTCACTTTTCAAAACATATAGTACTATGGTTCTTTCATTTCAGTAAGCTTGGCAAAACGGATGGTTCGGGTCATGTCAGGTCACATGATGGATCAAAAGGGGTTCGGGTTAAATTGGGTTTGGGCTTTTGCTGAATGGAATGGTACAAAAACTAACCACCATACATAGATAAAAACTGTAGAATATAAATTATGGGGTTCCAACCATTTCTGCAAAATTTAGGTACTTCATAGATATCTAACTAAGAACGTTATTTTTTGTGGTGCTGCTATTGAGTATTTTATGGCATAAACTTGCACAAGCTTGTCACAAAGTTCGTAATTCAAGATCCGGATAGCCTGTTCACAAAGTTCGTAATTCAAAATCATTGATTCCAACTTAACATGCACCTATTTAGAAAAGTAGGGGATTATGATACCACCCTTCAAAGCAGGATATGGTTTACCATCCACAATAAGAATTGGTTGTCGTAAGGTTATAGGAGACCTATGTTAGGGTTAGGAAGGGCCGAAGAGACTTGTTAGAGAAGAAATAATATTTTAAACTTCTGATATGATTTCATTCATAATACGTACCAAAATAAATAGCAAACCAAGTTACTATAGACATCCCCCAACTAACAAAAATAGCCACTAACCCCTTACATAAACAAAATAGAAAAATACTTAATAATAATAATAATTAACGCAACAATACTCCCCCTTAATCCACTTTTTTCCCTCAAAAAGTGATTCATGTAACATGGTCTTCATCATCTTCCGTTGCTTGTTTTTCATCCTCCACCTCGAGTATGTAAAGCTGTTTTTTCTTACACTTGTGTCCCGGAAAAACTTTTCTGTACACCAGAAACATTCCCCTTTAGCCCTTTTTAACTCGAGTTCATCATTTGTTAAATGCCTCGAGCTAAGAGTACCGGGTTTAGATGTCGGTGGCACGGTTGCTGGACTTGGTAACAAGGGAAGTTTTGAAGCATTAACCGGATTAAGTCGATTCATCAAGCTCATGTTGTTAATATTTTGCATTCTCGCCAAACCATACGCCTCATGTAGGGTTTGAGGCTTGAACATCTTTATAGACCCCCTAATTTCTGGTTTAAGGGCCTTAAGATAGAGAATAACAGTTTGGGTTTCACTAAGTGTTACCTTATTCAATAGCGAATCAAAAGCCGTGTTGAGATTGTGAAGCGAACCTGTTTGGTTGAGGGAAGCTATCTCCTCCAAGAGATCCTCAAACATTGAATTAGAAAAACGGGCCGAAATAGCTTGCACATAGTCCCCCCCACGAGACATAAAACACGGTAGCGTTACGTGTGCGCAAGAAAGCCATGTGCCATTGGATCGCGTCCCCTTCTAAATGATCAATAGCGCACTTGAGTTTCATCTCCACAGGAGTCGCATCAATCGCGAAAAATGTTCGCACGGTAAAGCCAACCTTCTACATCTTCACCCGAGAACTTGGGAAATTCAACCTTCCCGATTCACATGGGCCGGGTACCCTTTAAGTCTGCATCGCCGAGAGAGGACGATGAACTCGAGCTAAACCCACCCCCGCTAACCTGGATCGATCTATCCCGCAACGCCTTCAAGATATCTTCTTGTTGTTTGGCTGATTGTTCTTGTTGTTTCATTAGTACCGATAGCGCGGCTTGGATCACTAGGGTTGAACAGACTTGTTAGAGAAGAATGAATATTTTAAACTTCTGATATGATTTCATTCATAATACGTACCAAAATAAATAGCAAAACAAGTTATTAAGGACACCCCCCAACTAACAAAAATAGTCGCTAACCCCTTATATAAACAAAATAGAAAAATACTTAATAATAATAATAATTAACGTAACAACCTAATAAAAAATTAGTCACTAAAAGGTAACGAAGAAAATGTGACTTTTGTAAAATGTAGAATCATTTGAATCGTAAAGAGTTTATGGCTTAAAATGTCTAATTACTATATATACCAATCAAGAACCCTATAAATAGAGACTATGATACATTGGGCCTTACTATCAATTAGGCATATAGCCCATCTAAATATATACAAAATACAACAATATGTGTTGAAAGTATTCTCCTTGCAGTTGGAGCGGTAGCGGAGTAGGCCTACAAACTACATATGAAATTCTGAAATAGCTGATGTGGGACACCTATGGTGAATATGTCTATGTACTTGAATGGAGCATGAACATGCAACACGTGTATCTGACCGATGCATAGTCTTTCCCATACAAAATGGATCTCCATCTTAACATGTGGTCGATGTCGAAAGGTCAACCAACAATATTTATAAAATACCTTTACTAGCTAGGGCAAGTAAGGTGTCGAATCCATAAGGAATCAATGGAAAGTGCTAATCAAGTTTAATGCTTTTTAATTAATTATACTACAGTGGACAAACAATGTCAAGCAAATTAAATAATGACTTGGTTGTAAACAATTTGAGAAAATTAACCAAACTCCAGGTTTCAAGTTGTGAAGCAGACTAGACCAATTGATTAAACCTATTTGGAAAACTCGTTTGATTACACATATAATCAAAAGACTAGATATTTGACCTTACTGATTGATAGAACTTAATCTGAACAATTGGTTTCAATGAATAATAACCTAACTGATTACCGGTTTAGGGTTTGGTAAATGTAAGTGATTTAATGGCTAAAGATAAAAGGGTCAATGACTTAAAGAAGTTAATCCTAAAAGTTGATGACCACAAATCAATAAACTGATAAAATCACAAAACATTCAATTACGAAAAACTGTTGAATGCAGAAACAAACATAAAATGTTAATCAACCGAATATTGATCAACTCTTGTTCCAATGTAAAGATTCAAATACCAAAAGGTCTTGCTTACAAACACAACCCTACTCCAAGAGATGGTCACAAATGGTTTAGACTTGCATCTTGATGTTGAATAGCTTCATTGATTGTTGCAAGGATGATAAGATTAATGATTATGATTATTGGAAGGTGTTATGATGGTGGAGAATGGCCCCAAAATCGTCCTTGGTGGCTTGGGTGTGAAGAATTTTCAAATTAGGGTTTAACCAAACTTAAATATGGAACAAAAACCTTTAAAAATCGAATTCCTTGCATACCAGGCCGTAAGCTGCGGCTTGGGACCCGTAGCCTACGGATAACCCGTAGCGTCTGAGCCCTTTGCCTTACGGTTCTTTTTATTCCATTTTCATACTCGTCTCGTCGAGAAACCCAAAATTCATATATTATGGGTTCGGTAACTCATTTTTTACTCCCCGATGTGTCTGTTTTACTTTAGATGCGCACGAATCACTTCCGAACTCCCCAGATTGCTTCCTTTTTTCCCTTAACTCAATTCCTTGCCCTAAGTGCTCCAAATTAATTCTTTTAACTCTGAGCACCTGTAAACATAAAACCACTTAAAGTACTCATGTTCGATACATATAAACACATAAAACACATGAGATTACACACTATAAACACATGCTCTCAACCACATATCACATTCCCGCACTTATCATTTGCTTGCCCTCAAACCAACTCTCATGCAACACATTCACCTCGATTGATGGTTCATCAATTATCATTATTAATACTAGTGAGTTATAAGGTCATACCCAATTCCTAAGAACTGACACTTACAAGATTGATAACCCACCAAATAATTTAATAATGCATTTAAAAACTATGGAACCGTCCAAACAAGTGTACTTTGTTTTCCGATTAACACTACTACAAAAACAGGTATTTGATACGGCCAAATCCGTAGCAAATTCGTAGCAAACACCCAAGTTGCTACGGATTAGCTACAGATTTGGTTTGTAGGTACAAGTCTTGTAGCTAACTTTTTTGCTACAGACTTTAGCTATGGATTTTTATTTAACTACGATTTTAGCTACAAAAAATAGATGTTGCTAATTTAGTTACGTTGGCTACAAAATTTGCTACCAAAATGTTTGCTACGAATTGCTAGCTACGGATTTTTGCTACAATTTTAGCTATGTTTTTTACTACGGATTTTTGCTATGAAATTTTATAGAGTTTTCTGCAAATTTGGAAAACTATTCATATAAAGCTTTGCTACGGTCTGGCTACGAAAATTTGCTATGAATTTTGCTACAAATTATGCCAGCGATAGTTTTTTTCTAAAACCTTTTAAATAAACCCTTTTTTTTCAGTTTTTTTCCGGCAAACATATTTAAACTTTATAAATATTATACCAAATATGAATATCCAAACCAAATAGAATGAAATATCCAACTCAACATCAAAATGTAACATAAGAAAGTTCTAAATAATCCAAAAGCAATATAATAATATTCAAATTTATTGTTTACAAACATATCTAACTCGATAATATACAAATTATGCTGAAGCATGCCATTTGTTTTAACCTTGCATTTTCTTTCAGATTCTTTGTTTTATCTCATTCCCACTCCACTGTATATTTCTTTAAACGTTGCACCTGTAAATAATAAATTCACACCACTTTAATAACACATCAATACCAAATACATAAATATGTTATTACAAGTTTTAACAAATTATAAGCAAATATAACTCAACATAAGCTACTGTATAAATTGTTTTAGTGGCACAATACAAAGTCAAATATACTATATGAGGCTCCTTTTTCAAAATGCAAATGAGCTGCATTTGTTCTAGTGGCATAGCTTATGACACAATTAGCCATTTAAAAAAAACCTAAAACCTTTCTAGAAAATCACAAAATACTTCAGCCTTGCACATCAACATAAAATGTTAATATTCACACCTTTGTGAGTGCGCTGTGCGTCTATGCCACATATCCTTGCAACAACTTCTATCTCAGTTGGTATGGTGGCCACAGTCCACAGGTAACATTCACTACATTTACAAGCCCGGATAATTGTAGAATGACTTATTTAACAATGTTCATGACAAATTTTGCATATCGAACTTGAAGAGAAAGAAAAATCAAACCTCTATCTCAGTCATCTTCAGAAAGGGCATCATTTAATAACATCTTTCAAATCATTGACTCAGAAAGGAGGCTTTACAACAGCTTTCTCAAATTATGTTACATGGTTCACATTTGTTGTTGCTTTCATTTGACAACTAGTGTGTTTCTAGACCAACACCTATGTCATTCAAATAAACATTTGTCTCATACACATAAAACATCATATTGTATCTACAATCTACATATATGTAGGAAATAAATTACTGGATAAAATAACATAAACCAAACCTTGAGGTTTGAAGAAGAGGTAAGTGGATATCATACACCCAAATTTCCCTGCAAGTAAAAGACTAAATCTTAATAGCTTGTCAGCATACAAAACAATTAGAAATTCTTACAAACCTGTTCACTTAAGCATGTAAAACACTAAGTTAATCATTTATGGTGCATATGCATGTTCAAAAACCCCAATCATACATCATTAAATTTTCATCAAAAGTCGTATTTGGGACTAATATCACTTAAAGCATCAATAAAATTAACTTTCATTCTAGAAGCTACCAAGTACACACTACAAAAGGAAAACAAATACCATTTCAATACTGGTATTGAATAGTTACTAGATTACAGTCTAATAGAAAATATATCAACTTCTTCAATGTTATTTGTTTTTGGATTAGTTATAGAATAATGGCCTCAAGATTATTCTTACATGTTTAATGGATATATAAAATAGCTTGCCACTACGTCAAACAAGTCGGTTTGGTTAAAGCTTTTCATCGAACACCTGGTGTGCGTCTTCTTGTAACATCCTAAATATTCTAATAATAAATAGAGAATGTTGCGTTAAATTGTCGTGCATTTAATATTACTAATTAACGTCTAATGAGGAAAAGATCATGGACTTGGACTAATTAAGATGGATTAAAGGAAATGGGCCTTAGGTCCATGGGTTTTAAAGGATATAAATATCCCCTTAAACCATCCTAAAACCCTAACTATCATTTCCATCATTCATAAATCTCTACACACTCAAAACACACACATCCTACACCACCTCCTATACGGACGAGAGAGAGAGAGAGAGACGTCCGAGACCAAAATCAAGCCAACCATTATTAGATCTTCAATATACAAGCTAGATACGAGATAACCACGCAAACCGAACACATAAAGGTAAGATTTCGATCTTAAAGTTCATGTTTTTATAGACGGTTTGCCATGAAACTTGAAACGATAATAGATCGGATCTAAACGAAGCGTAAAGTAGCGAATTTGATGCTAGGACGAACCTAATAAACCCATAAACATGTACGGTTCGTTTAAGATAAACCGTAGATCTTGTATTGAACGTTTCTGAAATTAAAGGTCCAAACTTTACGTGTTTTCGGGTCAAATCTTAACCAAAAACGACTATAGGAATAGTCGCGGGTTAGTTAAATACCATATTCCTGGATTTCGTGTTAAACGATTATGATTAAGGGGTTTTAGAGCGAACAGTAACCACTGCTGAACAACTTCGCCTGCAAGCTTAACCTCGCCTGCAAGCTAAGTTCGCCATTGTATGAACTTCGCCGAGTACATAAGTTCGCTGAGTAAGTTCGCCAAGCCATAACTTCGCCTGGTGATAAGTTCGTTCAATGCTAACTTCGTTGAATGATAAGTTTGCTTAAAAGATAAGTTCGCTTAACACTAAGTTCGCTTACAATAAGTTCGCTTAATGTTAAGTTCGCTTATTGTTAAGTTCGCTTAATGATAAGTTCGCTGGAGTTAGCAAATTAGAAAATAAATTAAAAACCTAATGAAAAATGTGTTAAGATAATTAATGGAAATAAAATTTTTCCAAGCTGACCTGGCAGCTCGACCCCAGCCAGGGGCTCTGCCCCTTGGACCCTGCTAGGGGCTGCCGCCCCTAGAACCCTACTGCCAGGGGCGCTGCCCCCGGACCCCTGTTCGTTGTGGGTAGTAGCTAAGACTAGAAAGATGATATGAGTAGTGGTAGTTAATTGATACATGTAAATATTATACAGTTAGCCGTGCACAGCTCAAGAAGGGAATAACGATTAACGGAGAGCGTAACAGGATTCAGGTGAGTTTCTAGCCCCATTTATGTGTTATGTTTTCGGGGCTGTGTGCATACTCAATATGTTTGTTAATACGCTTATCCTAAGAGATAAGTGTATGCCTTATGTGAATAATGTGAAATGTCTGAATGATTGCTTGATGGTACGTGAACGATCTTCGGATATTGCACGTACTGTCAGGTTGTAACGCTATGTATAAGGTAAGTATGATATGTATGCTTATGTGTATGAACGTGATAAAGTTAATAAAAGAATGAAAGGATGGTTGTATGGTTGTATGGTTACGAAAAGGGTACCGAGCCCTAATAATACTCGAGGTATGATGTATGGTTGTATGGTAACGAAGAGGGAATCGAACCCTACTAATATTCGAGAACTAGGGAACCGAACCCTACTAATATTCGAGGAAAGAGGGTACCGAGCCCTAATAATACTCGAGGAAGGAGGGTACCGAGCCCTAATAATACTCGAGGAATGTAGGGCGTAATGCTCTTTATAACGTAAGATATGAAAGCAAGTTAGTACAAAAGAAAGTATGAAAGTATGAAGTATGAATGAAAGAATATAAGTTTGTGTGTATTGTATAATGTATGATTAACTAGAACTCAATCAGCGTAGCTGACTTTTAGTATGTACACAGGTGAGTAGGATGAGACAGCTCGCTTGAGGGGACACGTGGCGTTGAATAAGAGACTGGCATCGGAAGGCTCAGGGCGTGTTATGTTTTAATTACTTAGTTTTCGAAAGACAAGTTGGTTGTTTAAGACAAGTTTTGAATTGTTATGGAATGTTTTATTAAAGTTTTTATATTCCGCGAATGTTTTTAATTAACTCTGATATTAGAACTGCGTTTATGAGTAAATCCAACACGAAAGTAGGGCTACCGGTAACAGGGCCTTACAGTCTTCAGACCTAATATTTGCATATATGTAAACATGAAACAACAGCCTAAAACATATCCATATTGTTACTGACCAAAAAGTAAACAAACCTTTAGTATTAATTTAAATAGACTTAGTTTGTTATTGTTGGTTTTATTATAATTTATTTTGATTGTATCGTTATTTAATGGGCATTAGTAAAAGTTATCATTTTCATCAGCATAATTTATATTGCACATTGTTAAATTGTGTGAGATTCTCCAACAACAAATACACACAACCAATATGTACCTATAATTGATGCTAATTCCCATACATACGACCATGTAGTTAACTTAAATATAAAATAATAAAAGACGAAGAAACATGGAAACAAAACGTAATACGATTTGCGATAGACGGTTTGATGGTACCTTAATAGCAATCGCACCATATTAGTGCCTAAATCAGCGTCTGGTTTAGTCGAGCGATGGTTGTTTGTCGGCGGTAGCGGTTTAAACAAAAACAGATCAAACGAGAACGGCAGACAGAGGGATAAATGTTTGAGAGCATCGAGTTTTAGGGTGGGGGTCGAGATGTGTGATTCAGGAGGAGGGAATTGTAAAATTGGGGAAAAGGGGGAATTAGCAAGCGGGAAATGGTAGAGGGAAATTCTATTTTTCAAATAAGTTTTATAAAAGTTATACATAAATTACATGATAAAAAGCATGTAAAAAATATTACTTACAATATAAGTTCTAAAATCTTAGTTATAATTCTGAATGTTTTTCCCTACAATAAAGTATAGTATCTTTAGATATCTAATCATTTGATATTGAGCTATATTGTTTTTAATGGGCCATCTAAGTCCGAATAATGACTCTCACTCGAGGCATAATGGTAGTTAAAAGGTCATATTACACTTTAATAAGTTAAAATGATGTATACAAGTTTGATTAGTAATGCTAGGTCTGAATGAACATGTAATATGTCGTGATATGCATTGATATGTTAATGAACATCTAATAGATCACATTGAATATATATACTTAAGGGAGAATGGGCACTCATGGGTACTACCCATTAACCAGCCAATCATACATCGTTATTTCATTTCTACCCTCAAATACCTACTTGGGCTGTAAACGAGTCGAGCCAGAGTGTGCTCGAGCTCGAGATCGAACTTAATCGAGCTGGCTCGAGCTCGGCTCGTTTTTTTATCGAGCTGAAAAATCGAGCTCGAGCTCGGCTCGTATAAAACTCAAGCTGAGCTCGAGCTCGTCGAGCCGGGCTCCTTTAATGTTTTCAAATTTTTTATTTTATATTTTACAAATTTGATATATAAAATACAAAAAATATAACTTTAGCATACGTACTATATAAAATTTATAAACTACAGAATTTAAATTTATGTGTTTTATTTTCGTTATTCTTTTATAAGGTTTTAGGTACGAGTGACATAATATATGTATAATTTTTATTTATTTATTTATTTCTTGGTATGATATTATTATATATAGATATTAAAATTTAGGGGTTTAATTTAAACGAGCCGAGCTAACGAGTCGAGCCAAGACCGAGCCACGAGCCGAGCTGACCCTGGCTCGAGCTCGGTTCGTTTAGAAATCGAGTCGACTCGAGTCGAGCTCATTTAGAATCGAGCTTTTTCGAGCCGAGCTATTTTCGAGCGAGCCGCGAGCCACGAGCTTTTTGAACAACCCTAGTACTACCCACAAACCAGAAAGTAACTGAGAAACAACTACCCATAAGTACTCTAAATCATTTTTTTTAATATATATAATAAATTGATTAATAATGGGTATTTTAATTTATTCAAAAGTCTCCAACAATCATATAATCATACGATAAACCATTGCCACAAATTGTAATTTGGCAAACTACCCATATAGTTAGGGGTGAGTTTGTCATATAATAAACTACCCATGAACATTACCCACACTAGTGCCCTGGCTCCTCTTATTATAGTTATTAATGGACCATACCAGTTTTATTTGGCCATATTATGTTATAAAGGGTTAGAATAGAATTTTAATTTTTCATATATCAATTAGCTTTTAAAATTTTAAACTATATGTATTTATTTTTTACTTTCAACATTTTTATTTTATTATTTCTAACTTTCTATTCTTTGTTTATATCCATTCATTTGTTCTTATCTAGAACTAAATATGTAAACATAAGTTTATTAACTGAGAATGAGAGATAAATACATAAAAACAATTAGATCTATCACAAATTATCCCAAAACCCATCAACCTACCAACCTTACACGTGACACCCTAGATCCAACTAAATTGACGAACTATGTGCATCTACGTCCAACTTTTTGATTCATTAATAGAGTTTTTATAGATCAAAAATTAACTTTTTTTCAAACTTTATGACACTATATTTAATATTTCTTTCTTGATTTTGTTATATATTTTATTAATTATGTTTAAGTAATTTTTAATACTTGTTTTATCATTTTTTTGCTACAGGTAAAATTGACATTAATTTTTGAATCCAGGTTTATGTGATGTTTTCTACCGATGATGTTAAATTGTTTTATAAACTTTTACATACTCGATATTGCTAAGAATTTGGCCACCGATTTTATAAAACTGACTTTTATATATTTTGCTACGGATTTATTAAGCTAGTTTTTCAAATAACTTTTCATGATTTTGCTAGAGATTTTGCTACGAATTTTATCAAATAATTATTTAACATTTATTTTTATGAATTTGCTACGGATTTTGTTACCAATTTTATGATGACATTTTTATTAAATTTATTTTCTCAACTTTGCGACGAATTTTGCTACGAGTTTTTGTTTGCTACGGAATAGCCGTAGCTATAGCAACATTCCTCCGTAGCAAATCCGTAGCTAATTCGTACAAAATTTGCCACCGATTGTTATCGTAGAAAAAAAATTGTAGCAAATACCTGTTTTTGTAGTAGTATAAGGCACACATATTCACACCCCTCATAATATAATATCTCTTCTTTCGGCTTAATATCTGTTCAAGCAAAAAATGTGCTAGTATTTCTCTGCCCTCTATACTGAGTATGAACACAATGTAATAAGCTTGCAAGCAAGTCATATCTCTACTCATTACCCACCGGTTGCATTAAGAACATGACTAAGGTTTTGTTGTGTTTTAGGTTCGGGTATGGAATAGTAATTTATTTAGTGACTTATGTTGGATGAAATCCAATTTATTCAAACAAACAGACAAACAAACTTATTGACTTTTTTTTACAACCTATACTGACTCAAACATTGACTCTTGTTGAGTATTTCTTTGATTTTTCACTTTTTTTTTCTTAACAAATACTAACATCAATATATACAAACAAATGACCCGAGACATACGAACATTGTGTACTATGCTCGACAAGCAACTTATATACAACTCTAACATACCAGGTTTCGTCCACGAGGTTTAAATAATAAAATGCCAAGGCTAACACAGCTTGTAATGTGGGTTTAACAAATGAAAGGAAAACGGACAAACTTGGCTTCTAGGGGATAATGTAGGGTAGGGAGTATTATTTTATTTTTATAAATATATGTAAAGGCCAATATAATTTGGGTTTCTAAAGTCCTATTTCTCCATACAGGGGTTGGTCTTAAGATCTCAATATGCATATGACAAACAAGTTCTAGATATCATAAACATACTGGTTACACTTATTATGACACTCATATGACATGTGTATGTATCTATATATTATATGTGTATTATGTATAAGGCATATCTCACACACTTACGGAAGGAAATAGGTTGTCGATATGAAACATGTGTACCTATCCCCATGACTCGTTATCCCTATCTAGACGGTCCATTTTAATTTCCCTTTTGAAAAACATTTGATAAGAAGACTTTCGAGAAGCTTAAAAACTGACCATGACCAAAGACCTCTACTTGGAATTAGTAACAGTTATTAACAAGTTACAATTCCGGCTTTTACGCACAATCAAGGTACCTTAAGGAAAAAAATTTAATTTTTCCCCATCCCCATACTTGAGGTTAACATTGTCCTCAGTGTTTAAAAATTTAGCATTTAAAATAACATTTTCGAATATGGGTTTAAAATTGACTATTTATTAAATTTAAAAACCGGGCTTAATGTGATAGTCCTATCAATTCATGCAATTACACTTTTAACAAAAGAATTAGCAAAACAAAAGGAATTATGAAAACAAAATCACCCGATATGGGTAACTCGTGTGAACTTGTGCTGGCCTAGAAGAACATCTCTCCTCAACTCACTCAACAATATTTGTAAACTCTCACACATGTAGAAGCATGCTTCTCACAACTGTTAGAATATGTCTTTTAAACTATTTGCAAAACTGATAATTTTAATTACCAAGCCTAGTTAAATAAATTTCATAATCAAAATTTTTAAACGAGTAAAAATATTAAAAGACCTAACTCACTTTCGTAGGAATAACGAATGCATTTTGCATATGTAACAAGCCCTATAAACCCCCCCCCCCCCGGTAGCCCAGGTGAACGAGTGAGGTCTCGTGAGGGTTTATAGTGAACTACACCCACAAAGTTCAAATACAACAAATTATACACGTACCTAAATCAACCGTAACAAAAGAACATGAAAGCACGTCAGACAGCTAGAACCTCGTAACTTGTAATTCTTTCACCAAAACATTATGAAATTCCAACTTTTCCGTGTGGCATCCCCACACTTGACTTTTGCTACAGTGGTAAACTCTAAATAAAACAATTAAACAATTACAAAAATAAAATAAAATACGAACTGAAAATAAAAATCCGGGTTGCCACTCGGTCAACGTTAAGTTTTTGTTAAGGTCTTCAGCAGGATAATTACCTTATTTGGTGGTTATGGTGGTCGAATGGAGCATTTACCAACTGAGTTTCGTATAAAAGCTTGGCAGTTGACACGCCTCGAATCTTGCTTTCTCCTTCATGCTCAAGGTGTATGATAAACAATTACGGGTCGGTGTGAATGCACATTTAACTTCAGAATTTCCAGCATATGCTTGGCAGCGAACACGTTGAGCTCACACACTCTTTATTATCTTCGAAACATTAAATATTTATCGGGGCCGAAATGAGCATCTTCCCACCGAGTTTCCCGTGTATACTCGGTAGTTGAGCTATTGTGTCCATATCTTCTTTCTTGTGGTGGACACGACAACAAAACCAATATGGGCCCATTTATTAATACTTTTCCCACTCACATTCACCTCCACATTCCTCTTCTTGAAAGGTACTCTGTCTTCAACTCGGTCCACGCATTCAACTATGTACTCCAAAAGGTCTAGACCTTCTTCCTCAACATCCTCATCAGCAACCACAACCGATGCATTCACTGGCTCTTCGGTAACTAGATGAATTGATGTGGTATTATTCTCCACAACCAGCTCCTCAAATTCATTCTCTGTAAGATAAATAGCTTCTTTAATCACTCCCTCATCAACCACGATACCACTAGCCAACTTCTCTCTTTCTCGTTAAATCTGTGCTACATCGTCTAAAAGTTGACTCATCTTGGGTAGCATTAGACGTTTCTTGAAGATCTAACCTTTGATTTAAAACCTTATTTTGAGCTTCTTGATCTCTCTTCATCTCCTTCAAAAACTCCATAACATCTTTCACAAACTCTTCTTTGTTACCCGATGAATATTCTTGTCTTGCTGATAATTCTTTTGATATGTACCACCATGATTATAATATTGAGGGACTTCCTTGTATATTGGTTGAGGGTGGTCATGGTAGTAGTAGTCCTCCTCCTCTTGATAATTTACAAAAGTTGGCGTCTCAGGCCCATCACTATCATACTCATCACCTGAATTGTAATAACCATGATCATCAGGTGGAGGCGGTGAATAATTATGGCATTGCCTCCTGCGACCCTGCTGGTTAATGTTCATATGAATGTAACTATCTGATTCGTAATAGCTTTAGGGGTTGTATGAAGGTGGTTCATGATATGGAAATGAATGGTACAGATCATCATCTTCCACGAACTCATATCCTTTATGTGGATCATAGACCCAACTCAATATCATTATGAGTTACCTACACACATGAAACACAAGAATACCCCGCGTAAAATCAAACTTTTCAACTTAAAAGCAAAAGCAAAAAACTAAACTAAAGCAAAAAATAACAAACTAAAACTAGCAATTTGCGCGTTGATTCCCCGCAATGGTGCCATTTTGATCAATGTCGAAAGGTTAATCAATAATATTTATAAAATACTTTTACTAGCAACGGCAAGTAAGGTGTTGAATCCATAAGGAATTAGTGGAAAGTGCTAATCAAGTTGAATGCTTTTTAATTATTATACTAGGGTGGACAAATGATGCCAAGCAGATTAAATAATGAATTGGTTATTAGCAATTTGAGAAAAGTAATCAAACTTCAGGTTTCAGGTTGTGAAGCAGACTAGACCAATTGATTAAACCTAGTTGGAAAACTCATTTGATTACACTTATAATCAAAAGACTAGATATTTGACCTTACTAATTGATAGAACTTAGTCCGAACATTTGGTTTGGATGAATAATAACCTAATTGATTACCGGTTTTAGGTTTTAGTAAATGTAAGTTATTTAATGGCTAAAGATAAAAGGGTCAATGACTCAAAGAACTTAATCCTAAAAGTTGATGACCACAAATCAATAAATTGATAAAATCACATAACATTCAATTACAAAAAACTGTTGAATGCATAAACAAACATAAAATGTTAATCTACCGAATGATTGATCAACTCTAGTTTCAATGCAAAGATTCAAATACCAAAAACCATTGCTTAAAAACACAACCCTACTCCCAGAGATGGTCAAGAACGGTTTAGAATTGCATCTTGATGTTGAATAGCTTCATTAATTGTTGCAAGGATGATAAGATGGATGATTATGATGATTGGAAAGTGTTATGATGGTGGAGAATGGCCCCAAAATCATCCTTGGTGGCTATGGTATAAAGGATTTTTGAATTAGGGTTTAACCGGACTTAAATATGGAACAAAAACCTTTAAAAATCGAATTCCTGTCAGACCAGGCTGTAAGCTACGGCATGGCCTTAAGCTACGGCCTGGCCTGGGACCCGTAGCCTACGGATAACCGGTAGATTACGGCCTGAGCTCTCTGCCTTAAGTTTCTTTTTATTCCAATTTCATACTCGTCTCGTCGAGAAACCTAAAATTCGTATATTATAGGTTCGGTAACTCATTTTTTGGCCCCGGATATGTCTGTTTTACTTTAGATGCGCACGAATAACTAATGAACTGCCCTGTTTGCTTCCTTTTTACCCATAACTCAATTCCTTGCCATTCTAAGTGCTCCAAATTAGTTCCTTTATGCTCCGAGCACTTGTAGACATAAAACCACTCAAAGTACTCATGTTCAGTACATATAAACAAGTAAAACGCACGAGGTTACACATTATAAACACATGCTTTAAATCACACATCAAGATGTTTTGCAAGTTGATGTTGCACATGGTTTTAGTAAAAGTATGATGGTTGCTTTAAGTAGTGGAGTGTAAAACTCAAGTAATACGTTACATAGCCAACTCCTTTTAATAAATGCATTGACCACCCTTTGCACTCGACTTCAACACTTCTAACACCCCCAACCTGCAGTATTGGTTGATGTTGGAACCCTAGTTGAAGTCGACTAACAAAATGAGGATTCAATCATGCTCTAACGTAATAGCCGGTTCTATTGATATAGTGGTATGGATTAATGAAAATGGTTATGAATCAATGAATCCTTGAATGTTTATTTAGTTCATACATACATGCCTATACAAATGCTCTCTTACTCCTTATATAGTAGGAGGAAAGAAACTCTATTACATGGATCATGCCTGGGCTTTTCAGCTCTTATGGTCTTGTATAATGGTCTCTCTTTTACCTTCTTGAGTTTTCTCTCTCTAAGCCTTTGTCCGCCGTATTTTCGCTTGGACTTAGAAAAGCCTATTGGTTTCGGCCTTTTCCTTTGACCATGCAGATAATGTCAACACCTTGGAAGACCAACTTGGATTTGACTTTTCCTTCACCTTGGTTTCCTACCTGTTCATCCTCATCCTTAGATTAGGCTCTTCCATCCTGGCTTCAGTTTGGGCCCATTTTCCATAAACATCTCTTCTGGTCCACTTACTTAGTAATCCCTTAAGGGTTCCATAAACTTCCCCTTAATGGCTTGTCCATTACGAGGGTAACTTCTTCAAGTCTCACAGTCTATTGTGCTCGGTATTTATGACGAATATAATGGACTCACAACAAGTCTCTATTCTATCTTGTCATGACCTATTATGTGATCCACCTTAATCTCTGATTGACTAAAAAGTTTTGAGTATTTATTCTTTCATGTGGGAATTGAGTGAGTACAAATGGAAGATCCCCATTTTTTATATAGCCAGGGGCATCTTTGATACAAAAAAATATTAAAAATCATAGAACCATTACATGCTAGTTCTTGACCTAGGAACTTTCTCCTAGGTTATTGTTCTCTTTGACTTAGGCCCTATCCAATCCAACAACGTGACTTGACACATGTGTTGTTCCAATTCTTTCTTTTGAGTTGGTGCTACCACTTGTTTAGATCGATTGGAAAAGTCCTTAATCCTTTTAGGACCTTTGGTTTCATTTAGTTACTCTGGGAAGTCTTTTGGTTACTTATTTTTTTGGTTTTCCTTTCTTTTGCCACATTTACTTTGAGCCTGTTTTGCTATTAGGCCTATTTCTCTAATCACTCGAAGAGCCCATCTCAAGTAATCTCTTCAAGTCTCCCCAGTCCATTGTGCTCGTTATTTATGACGAGTATAATGGACTTATATTAGTTCTTAGCTATACTTCTTACCTGACACCTTCTTTATCCTCCGGAAGTGTCCGCTTATATTGTTTTCTCTATTGGCCTGATTTTCTTGTTATTTTAAACGGCTCTACACTTCTCTATATATCTTCTGAAGACATTTGCCCGTCTTTGCACTTTCTTCATAAGGTTAATTCCGGTTTCCTTTATCGATCTCACCATCACCTTAACGGTTGCTAAAGTGAGAAGGCTATTGTTGGGCTCCTTTCTAGGGTAGCTTCATCAAGTCTCCCCCGTCTATGATAAGGGTAATGAACCAAACTCGGACATGGCACATCCCTACTTTTCTTGACTAAAATTATCCAATCCCCCTTTAATCTTTTCAGCCCATCACTATGCCCACACCTAAACTGGCGACAATTTTGAAAAATGTTTCTCATGCTTCCCTCAAGATGTAATGATACCTTTCGAATCCCATGCCTTTCTCTTAATTGCTTGCTCCATTTTCTCACTTTAAAATTTGCATTTCTGATCTCCTTCTTATCTGGTTGGTAGGATGTTTGGTTAGAGTAACTAGTACTACCCAAGTATCTTGGTTTCTCCTTGGCTTTCCTGACTAGGACCCCATCATGGGACGGAGACCCATCGTCATAGTAGGTTTTACAAGTCCCCCTATTCCTTATTCTTTATGATAAGGACAATAGACTATTGTAGTCATGGCCATCTTTCTCATCACATACGAGATAGGTTAATCACTTTTAGACTCATTCGTTGGGCCAGTTTCGGACGAGATCCTCTTTTGATATCTTGGCTGAAGTAGATGATATTTAGTTCTTATGGTCTTGACCTAATTCTCTCGACGCTTTAAATCTACCATGATAGAAATAAGTGGTTCCTCTTTTATATAATCAAGGATGAGTGAATAATTATTTATGACTTGGATCAAGAACTTTAAGCCCAAGTTTCTCTAACATAAACAAGACAAGGTTAAGTTTTCTTTCTTGTATAAGTATGTTGGCTGTAATCTCTTTTTTCTTGTTGAATAGCCCTACCAAAGTTGTTAGTAGCCAATTAACAGGCTCTAATAATGATCATTCTATTCTTGCTTTACTAGTATTGGACTTAATAAATATTTACTATTAATAAACAATTTCCAATGTGATAATATATGATGAAAATGTATCAAACCATCGAAAATAATCATGATTATTTGAATTCTTTCTATTTGTTTCTCATGTAAGGTCTTGTCCGGTTAATATGAACAAATCAAGTTAAAGATGTTAGTAGATATTGTGTTTTGACACAGGGTGAATTTAAGCACATTTTGGGATATAAGGTTCACCTCCTGCTTGCGGGTGTATCATGATGTATTCAATTTGTATGAAGATGTATTATTAGGTTTTCAACTTGTGAGATGGATGTATTAGGATAACTCTCAGTTTGTAGCCGGTCTTTCCTTTCACTCGTTGTGAAGAAGATTCGATTTCCTTTCCCCATAAGGGGAGGGCGTATATGTATGGTGTCCCATTTAGTGGGAAATATATAAGTCGTGAGCCTCCTATAATGGGCCATATCCCATTTGGGGGGATGTAAGTTCTAAGCCTTTTAGAATGGGCTATTTTCTCTAGATAAATTATAATTATTGAGCCTCATGGATGAGGCTATTTACCACGAGGGGATATTATAGGTATTGAGCCTTATAGATGGAGCTATTTTCCTCTTGGGAAATTGTAAGTATTGAGCCTCATAGATGGGGTTATTTTCCTCTAGGAAAATAATAAGTATTAAGCCTCATAGATGGGGCTATTTTTCTCTTGGGAAATTATAAGTCAATCATGCTCTAAAGAAATGGCCGGTTCTATTGATATAGTGGTATGGATCAATGAAAATGGTTATGACTCAATGAATCCATGAATGTTTATTTAGTTCATAGATACATGCCTATACCAATGCTCTCTATTACATGAATCATGCCTAGGCTTAGCTCTTAGGGTCTTATATAATGGTCTCTCTCTTTCCTTCTTGAGTCTTCTCCCTCCAAGCCTTTGTCCATTGGATTTTGGCTTGGATTTAGAGGAGCCTATTGGTTTCAGCCTTTTCTTTTTACCATGAAAATAATGTCATCACCTTGGGAGACCAACTTGGATTTGACTTTTCCTTCACCATGGTTTCCGTCCTGTTCATCCTCATCCTTAGCTTAGGTTCTTCCCTCATGGGCTTCAGTTTGGGTCGATTTTCCATAAACATCTCTTCTGGTCCACTTACTTAGTAATCTCTTCAGGGTTTCCATAAACATCCCCTTAATGACTGGTCCATCACGAGGGTAACCTCTTCGGTTGACGTGCCACATTTATCGTAATCAAAGACTAATAAAATTACAAACTATTAAATATACACTACAAATTCTAATCAATAACTTTTCCTTCAAAGTATATCTTCTATTATCTTCTCAGATGAACGCTAGCGACTAGTAACCTGGAAACTTGGAAAGCTGTTGTCGAGAAAGAACACGACTGAGCAAAATGCTTATTAATGGATATGCCGAAGTGAGGTAAACACAAGTCTAATAGATGAAAACTTAACTGACATGGAAGATAGTTGAACTTTTATGATGATGATTATTATAAAATCATGGTTTCTCAACTGTAATTTGTAACTTTGTAACTTTGTATATATATTAGCTATTCGGAAACAACTTTTATGTAAATTTTGTTTAGGAATAATTAAACTCTTAGAAATTTAAGTAGAAACTATGATGAATTTAAATGACAATTTTAAGAGAAATGAAATAAATTTATAAGTGAGTTTATTAGGTTATAAAAGGTTAGAATTTACAAAAATAGCGTTACATGCTTAAAATAAAAATCCTTTCTTAAAACTTGAAAGTTCAAACCCATTCCTTTTAATATAAAGAAAACAACAAAAATTAAAGTTTAAATCGTTTATTGTAAATTTGCTAGGTATTAAGTATAATAACACTCTATGCAGTTAAAGTTACAAAATGTAATGTTTGAATGAAAGTATATAATATCGCCGTTGAATGACAAAAAGTTACAAACCTTACATCGTGTGTAGTTTATAACGCCTCTATGGGGGCGTTGAGCGACATATGACGCCACGTCACTATAGGGTCATCATACACAAAAGGTGTGTAGTGGATGCGCCTTCACTATGCATGGTCTTATTACAATGTAACAATAAATGATCAAACTTGATACAGAAAATTACTTAACTAAGTAAATAGATTACACATCCATGATTTGTAAACGAAATGTCACTAAAAGATATGAACATATCAATGGTGTAGTAACAAGATGACAATATTTAAGATATCAAGATGGCTATCTGAATGCAGCAAAGACTTAAAACAATCAAATCATATCATATCATAAGAGAGTATTCAAGAGCCCGACTGAACTAATAATTGTAACAACTCAGATATTTCGTTTATAATATACATACCTATTTACCCGATCCATTTTCGTTTCAGGAAATTTAACCAATAAAATACCGTATTTATCGAATTATTATTATTATTTATCTTATTTATTCAATTATCCATTTTATCTTTGATTTTTGTACAAACTATACCCTAACCTTAAGTTTTAACCCATTTTGAATCCATACTTAAAACTTAGGGACTAATCGGCAAATAACTTAAAAGATTATATTAATTATAACCCTTAACCAACTCGTAACCCGTTTAAGATCCAAACCCTAACATATTTAATTGCTTGCACCTTGATTAAAGTACTATAATTAAAATTGATATTTGAGTATCTTTTACATTCTTAAAACGTATTAAACCCCTAAAACAATTAGGAAAAGAATCACAATTGATCGTATATCTATAATAAACATATATAAATAATAATAATTCAATTAAACCTGTGTATACCTTGTTCTCAATCCTGCGAATCATTCCTCAGAAGCAATTGGATTTATTCAATCTGTTAATGGTGTTTCTTGCTTGTCGTAATGTCATCTGTTTGTGTTCGTCGTTAGCCATCAATTCAGCATCAATCAAGGTAATTAAAAAAATGCATTAGGATCGTCTCATCATTTAATAAAAGCCCCAGATCAACTTAATCAAACATAAATGGATTGATCGTGTTCTTGTTCATGTCACCGCCGTCTCTGTTTAATCTGATAAACCATCAATACATCACTGTTGAAAGTAACTAAACTGTGCACCTAGTTCGTGTGGAATCAATTAACGTTAACCCTAAATAAAACTTTCCAAACACGAAACAGATAAACCGATTGTAGTGTAGAGTTTCATAGTCAAAATATGGTTTTATTAGTTCTATATATATTATTTCATTTCCAATCCAATACAAACCGGCACCCCTGCTAGAGGTGCACAAATCGGTTTTTTTAAAAAAACCGGTTCGGTTATTAACCGGACCGGTTTTTTTTGGCCCGGAAAAAAACCGGTTCGGTTAATAACCGGTTTTTGTCTGTCAAAACCCTAACCGGTCTAACCGGTTAGGACCGGTTTAGAAACCGGTTAGAACTGGTTAATAAACCGGTTTTTTTATTAACCGGTTTTTTAATAACCGGTTTTTAGGTTAACCGTTTTTTTTTTTTTTTAAATAACCATTATTTTTTCACAGTATAAACAAACCGGTAACTACAAGGCAAACCGGTAACTACAAGGCAAAACGGACTGACCGAAGCCATTCTTTGCTTTCGTTGTTAGGGTTCTTTGCTTGGAAGATTAAAAACACATAACTTTCATTTATAGTTTTTACATTAAAAATACAAACATTAAATCGTTATCGCATATTCGTAACTCAAAAATACAAACATTAAAGAATGCTTAGACACGATTACATGAACAACTTGCTGTTTCTTACTCATTATTTGCCTCCATGTTTGCTGTTTCTTTAACTAATTTTCTTCGCTACCCGATCCCGAGCTATTCCTTAGGTAATCGTCGTACGCGGCTTCTTCATCGGTCATTGGTTGAGTGTGTCCTTCATTGACCTCGTCTTCATACAAGCCCGCCTCATACTCCATTTCCCCCTCGAGTGAGCGTTGATGTTGTGCCCTATCTAAAGAGTCCAAGTAATCCTTGTAGCAAATCGACATCTCTATAGCTGGTGGAGTGAGTCGAGTCCTCCTAATCGATATAACCCTGCCAGAAATAGAAAAGCAGACTCCGAAGCTACCGTGGAAGCTTGGACCGTTATTAAATCTTTGGCCATGGCGGCGAGGATCGGAAACTCATCCTCCTTACCTCTCCACCAAGCCAGCAAATCAAGACTTCTAAATTCATCCGGAGTCATGTGTTTCACAAAGTTGGTACCACCATACCTTCCAAGTTAACTGCTTGGGGTGTTTACCTTTTGACGTTTACCGGCGTCTTCCCAAATCATGTAGTACATCCCCATTTCAAGGTCGATTTGGGATTGGGATTGGGCAACAGCTCTTAACGAGTCATGAATTTGGGAAGACGACCCGTATTTTGTAAGGTAAACATCATACATGTTTGACAAGGTGGTGTTGAAAGCATTCTTTAAAGTTTGGCTATAATAGGGGTTTTGATCGTCGTTTAACTCTAGCTCATCACAAATTTTTTCTATTAAAGCTTCAACACCACCAACATTGATGCAAGGGTTTAACGCAGCAGCACATGTCAAAACAGCGGGTAGTTCTTGAAAATATTTTCTAAATTTTTCTTTCATTTTTACACCCATATCAAAATAAGGTGCACCCCTACAATGAAGTTCACTCAAATTTGTGCACATGACAGCAATTTTTGGTAAAGCAATGGGGCTTGTTGGATAGTAAACCCCGGATAAACTAGTTGTGCAAGATTTAAAAATTTGAAGGACCTCCGTAACGATCTCAATCAATAACCAGTTTCTAGGATCGTACGGTGCACATTTACCCCTACTTGACAAAATTTGATGAAACGCAATTAATGATTCTTTTTGTTGGATGGCTTTCTCAAACATATCACAAGTCGAGTTCCATCTTGTTGGACAATCCCAATTTGGCCCCAACCATTGACAATTAGCTTCTACACAAAATTTTTTGTATCTTGAAAATGTTTTATTGTTGCTAAAAACATCTCGTAACATTCTTTTAAAATTGTTTCTTTGCGTTTCGATCACGTTTAACCCATCTTGCACGGCCAAGTTGATAATATGTGCAATGCATCGGCTATGAAAAAACGCTCCATCACAAATAGGTTTATACTTTAATTTTAAATGGCCAACCGCGGCCGTATTGTTGGACGCGTTATCAAACGAAATTGAAAGATTTTATGTTCAATCTTGTATTGTCGAATGACTTTATCCAAGAGTTTAAAAATATTTCTACCCGTGTGCGGGTAATCAAACAATTGAAACGCAACGGTTCGTTTCATCATTTGCCACGACTCGGGGTCAACCCAATGAGCCGTCACACAAATGTATGAGTCGGGCGAACCATGAGGTACCGACCACACATCCGTTGTTAAGTTTACACCAGTTTGTAAGTTTGAAAAGTATGAAATTAGTTCGGATTTAGCGTTTTTCCATGCTTTAAGACAATCTCTTCTAAGGGTCGAACGACTTACGTGTTGGTAGCGTGGTTGAACATACTTTTGCATCATCTCCGTGAATTGAGGGTTGTCGAAGTGGTTGAAAGGAAGTGTTTGTTGAATCACAAAGTTTGAAAACTTTTGACGTACCGCTTCAAGGTCGTACGTAAACACCGCTCCTTGATTCGTCATCTCCGGCTGCGAACTACTTCCCGATTCGTCCTTCAAGGCCTTGCAAAAGGGCCTTTGTACATGCGCTTTTAAAGTGGAGTTTGCATCTTTGCCATAAAACTTCAAACAATGTTTGCATCGAGCTTTTTGGCTACCGTTAGACATTTTGCATAGGTCGAAATGTTGCCAAACATCATGGTTTCGTTTCGTGGGGATGACCCGAACGACCGTTTCTCCCGTGTTCGAGGCACCCATGTTGACGGATGAAGCAGCACTTTGGGAGGCCATGATAATCGACTACGAAATAAGAGCGTATGGAGTGGTAATGTGGTATAATTGAGCGTGAGATAACAAAATAATCGCGTATGAAATAAACGTTTAGAGCGTTTGGAGTTGTATAATCGAGTGTGATCTAACCAATACCCAACCTAAACTATATATAGATGTTTGTGGGGGTAAAATGGTAAAAAAAAAAAAAAAACGGTCAAAAAAAAAAAACGGCCATATAGCCGTTATACAACGGTCAAAAACCGGTTTTTAACCGGTTAACCGGTTATGGAGAAACCGGTTAACCGGTTTTCCACAACGGTCAAAAACCGGTTTTTTTATAAACCGGTTAACCGGTTTTTCCATAACCGGTTATTAAAAAAAACCGGTTTTTTCATTAACCGGTTTGTTAACCGGTTTTGGATCTAAAACTTGTAACCGAAATACGAACCGGCGGTTTGTAAACCGGTCAAACCGGTTTTTAAAAAACCGGTTTTCGTAAAAACCGGTTTCCGGTTTAAACCGGCAAACCGGTTCCCCAACCGGTTTTTTTGACCATCTCTAACCCCTGCCCAGTTGGTTGTGAGAGTGTGTTAACTCTTTGAGCCGGTCAGTGGCGCGGGTTCGAGTCCATCAACCTAGTTTTGTGGTCTTTTATTTTTTTTTATGATTTTAATTGGTTTTAAATGTTTATAAATACATTATAACCAATATTTAGTATCTAATAAACATATTACTATAAAAACCGACACCTTTAAAGACAACGTTTCTCGTCAACTAATCTCGTTACAAGTTTTCGTGTGTGTGTATATATATATGTATATGTATGTATTATAAGTATATGCTAATAATAAACGCACATTATTTTATTAAAACCCGAACATCATTATTGACGTTTCTCGTCGTTGTTCGGTTTTACAAATATCTTATATGTATATATATATATGTGTGTGTGTGTGTGTGTAGGGTGACGTTATACTAAAAAGTAATGTGTTTTCAGGAAGTGTAGGAAGAGATCTGGAGCATTGGATCTGATGATCCAATAGTTGTGGTTCACTGTAGTGTTTTTCTTAGATGTGTTCTATTTTTGTACTTATTTTATAACACTCCATGGGCATTATCGTCTACTGTGTTATATTAAATTTGGAAATAAACAATCAAATTAATTAGTCACATGTGAGAGAGAAAACACTTCTATAACCTACCACAAAACACCACCATCCACTATGAACCACCGTTAACCACCACCATTCTTCCTTTTCCGGTCATCACCACTTTCTCCAGTCATATTTACTGAGTTTTCGACGCAATCAGTAATAAAAAAGCGTTCCCCTCATACACCCAAATATCTGAAACTGGTGTGTTTATGTTAGATTTGAAATTGGTGTCTTTTTGAAAGTATGAATATGTAGTTAATGTTACAGTCGGATTAGTGTGTTTATACGGATTAGTGTGTTTATGTTAATATTAAATACGAATTTAATGTGTTTGACCGGGTTATAAGGAATGATATATGTATTATAATTAAATTCCATAATTAACACGTCATGGTTATTTACAATCTTGTCCTTATATAGCATATGTTGAGCCACAAATAATTAAGTACTGAGGATATGTTATTCTTGATGACGTGTCTGGATCAGCTATCATTCTGAAGAGCTCCATAGCTGCGTCAGGATCAAGGATCCTCAGTAGTTGGTATTATTAACAATTATTTCTTGTGTGTTGTTTGTTAATTAATATGTCCTACGGCTACAAGACTTGTTCCACCTGAATTCTCGCTATTGAACTTGTCAAGCACGTGGTCAAAAGTCGTGGTTGAAGATAGTGGGGAAATGGTGGATTTGTAGGGCTTGTTTGTTAGTTGTTATTTTACTTGTTATATACCGAGGTTATGATCAAAGCTAAGGACACACGCATACATTTGTTTACTCACTGCTTACATTCACAAACACTGTGTCAAGAACACTCAAAGCAGATCACATACACTTAGATTATGTGTAATCTTTGATCATAAACTCCACCATTTGTAACACGATTTTGATATTAATAAAGTGGTGATAGACGATTTGTCACCACCAGGGGTTTTTTTGCCGACGATCTGCTAAAGATCTAGGTTTTTTCCTCGCAACAAATCATGGTGTTCATCCTTATTTCGTTTATATACTCAACATTGTTATATTAGCACTAGACCTCACTATACTAATTTGGTCACGTTATCTTTAAACTAAATTTTGACCAAAACAATTTGGCGCCCACCGTGGGGCAATTGGTGCTATAATCTAGAAAATACCCTATCAATATTCAACTTTTCATACGCATATCACCAACAATGGCCTCTCAACAATCTTCTACTTCAACATCCATGCCATCTTTGGTTTCTCTCTCATCAAGAACCTTACCACTGATGCCTCCTCCACTAGCAGTAGCACCAAGGTCTACCACCGCTGGAAACAAGACACAACTACCAGTCTTCTAGAGCTCGGAAACCATTGCTGCCACTCCGGTGGTAAACTCTAACAATGATGCTTCCTCTATGTTTTTGCAGGTTAAGGCATATATAGAGCAGCAGAACAAGACCAACCAAAAGATACTTCGTGAGATAGAAGATCTCAAAAAGAGCAAGAGGCCACTGGAGGATTAAACTCCTTTGGTTCCTAGGATGCTGGAGTTCACCACTCCAGGATCCTTGGCTCAATTCACGCAAGGATCATCTATCCTTCAACAGGGTTCCATGGGTCAACAGACTCAAGGATCCTCATTATTTCAGCCAGGATCATCTATCCTTCAACAGGGGTCCATGGGTTAACAGACTTGAGGATCCTCGTTCCTTCAACAAGGACCATCCATCCTTAATCCAGGGCCGACGGATCAGCAGATTCAGGGATCCTCGATCTTCCAGAAAGGATCATCAATCCTTCAACCAGGATCCTCTGGGTTGTATCATCAAGGATCCTACAACTCCCAGCCTCAAGGATCCTTCTTCCAGAATCAAGGACCCTTAGAAGTTCAACATCAACGGTCCTCCGAGGTCCACGAAGGAGATATAATTCCCATGCAGACCATTGCTTCTGGTGGACCAACTCTTGTAGAAGATATCCTTATATGCTAATCTTGGTTCTATGCAGGGTGCAGGTATCAACCAAGCTATGGCTAAGGAACTGCAGAAGCTTAAGTATATGATATCCATCATGCCAGTGGTGGTCCGACCGATCCCTGAAATACCAGAAGGGAGCCATAAGTTGTCCAGATTTGCTCCACTTATTTGTGATGCTGAAATCCTAAAGCGATTTCAGACCCCCAACATGAAGGTATACGATGGAACAACTGATCCCGAAGAGCACGTGGCTCAATACAGAGAAAGGATAGATATAAATCCAATCCCTGAAAAACTCAAGGAAGCTTCTCTATGCAAGGGTTTCAGATCCACGCTAACAGGATCCGCACTTAAATGGCTGCTAATACTTCATTTTTTCATTTAGTTAACTTGTTCAACAGTCAGTTTTCTTGTAGTAGGAAATTTGAAAAGTTAACTAGTGATTTATACCGAGTTGTCCAGCCTTATGATGAATCCCTTAGGGATTTCGTTACAAGGTCTGGCAGGGAAGCCTTTGAAATCCCTAATCTTGATATGGCTACTGCTGTTGAAGCATTCAAGATGGGACTTCAAAGGGGCTCCCCCTTTTATGATGATCTTGTGATGACTCCATGCAGGACTCTAGATGAAGTCAGAAACAGGGCGCTCAGATTCATACGGTTAGAAGATGACAAGAGGATCCATGAACAATTAGAGGCTCAAACAAAGCAAGAATCTCCTGACAAGAAGCAAGGATCCTCATTCAGGAACAACAACTCAATGCCCTACTCAACAACCAAAATGTCCTAGTTGTTGAAGAAGGAGATGACGATAGTGAAGATTACCCAAGCATCTCAGAATATTGCTTCTCAGTGGATACTCATGGTTTAATTTGCGCCATGAAGGATCTAGGGGAGAACGCAAGGTGGCCTCGGAGAAACGAGAAAACAAAAGCCTTCAAAGTCATGTCCAAATGGTGTGCATTCCATGAGGACTTCGGCCATTTGACTGGCGATTGTATTGGTTTAAGGAGGGAAATTGGATACCTCCTAAGCAAGGGCCACTTCAAAGAGATCCTGGGAAGAAAGAAGTCCAGGATCCAGGATCCTGAAGAGCTCCCACTAAAAGCAACTCCGCCCCCACCAGACGCACAGATAATCAACTTCATCTCCGGTGGCTCAGATATATGCGGTACTTCGTACTCTGCAGCACAAAGAATCGCCAAAGAAACCAAATTGAAGAACGGGGAACGACCAGTCATATCCACTACGTTGACGACTGACAGAAGGATCTTCTTTGATGAAGAAAATAACACAAGCATCCAGGATCCTCACAATGACGGTTTGATTGTAACCTTATTTATTGCTAACCACTATGTATGCAGGATCCTAGTAGACGGTGGAAGTTCGGTCAATATCATCCAGCATGACGTACTGCAGAAAATGAACATTCCAGACTCGGAAATCATCCCGAGAACGTCGATGCTAGTAGGTTTCAGTGGTGAAACCAAGAAAACATTGGGGGACATCAAACTCCCAATATACATCGAAGGGTTAAACTCTTACCAAAAGTTTTGTGTTATTGACAATCTTTCTTGTTGCAACGTTATTCTAGGTAGGCCTTGGATACATGGAATGAAGGTTGTGGCCTCTACTTACCATCAGTGTCCCAAAATACCAACTCCTTGTGGGGTAGTATGGATAGATGGTGACCAGGTCGAAGCCAAGAATTATTATTCTTCATCCTTGAAGCCAACAGCTAAACAGACAATAGCATAGCAACCACAGCAGCATCCTAGGGACGTGCTAGAAGCTCGAGAGCAAGACATAAAAGAAGTATCTTTAGATCCCGAAGATCCAGATGTGAAGGTGTTCATAGGATCCAGTATCCCTAATGGGATCGAGGAGGATATAATATCCTTCCTAAAGCGAAGAAAGTCTACGTTTGCCTTCAGACATTCGGACATGACAGTTATTTCTAAGGAGGTAGTTACTTACAAGTTGGGCCTTGATTTATCTGTTAAACCAGTCCATCAGAAGCGAAGGAAATTCGCTCCTGAAAGAAACACGATCATACAAGAAGAAGTTGAAAAACTTCTTAAAGTCGGCATGATCAGAGAGGTTAAGTATCCTCAATGGTTGGCTAATGTGGTTGTTGTTTCTAAAAAGAATGGAAAGTGGAGGGTGTGTGTCGATTTTACTGATTTAAACAAGGCATGCCCCAAGGATCCTTTCCCGTTACCACATATAGACTCCATGGTGGACGCAACGGCAGAACATAATATGCTTACCTTTATGGATGCTTCCTCTGGATTTCAACAAATTCAGATGGAACCATCTGATCAGGAGGATACAACATTCATGACTCCTACCGGCATATACTGTTATATTGCTACGCCGTTCGGACTAAGAAATGAAGGGGCAACATATAAAATATTGGTCAACATGATGTTCAAGGATCAGTTAGGCAAAACTATGGAAGTCTACATAGATGACATGGTAGTAAAGTCGAAGAAGGCTGAAGACCACCTTAAAGACTTGGAAGAAGCATTCAATATCCTTGACAAGTATAACATGGAACTGAAACCATCAAAATTCCATTTTGGTGTTAAGGCTGGAAAGTTTCTAGGTTATATGGTGACCAAAAGAGGGATAGAAGCGAGGCCCGAGCAGATAGAAGCCATCATCAACTTAAAGTCTCCTGTGAATGCTAAAGATGTCCAGAGGCCGACAGGAAGAATAGCTGCTCTTAACAGATTCATTTCCAGATCCTCGGAGAAATGCAAATACTTCTGCCATATCCTCAGAAAAAATAAAAAGTTCGAGTGGACGGAGAGGCATGAGGCTGCACTCAAAGTTACCCTGTTGACTCATTAGATCTAGGACCCATTAGTGGGGAGTAGATCCGTGTTTCTTCATTGGCGTCATCCGTGTTTTTGTTAGAACAACAATTCATTTGTTTTCAAGTTACGATATGAGCCAAATTCCTGAAGGGCCGACGGGGACTCTCGGACAGAATTCACGTGTTACTAATTTAGAAACACGTGAAGGAGCGACGTCGTTGTTTGCTCAGAACCCTGCTCCTGGTGATCAGGATGATGTTGTGACACCCGGAGGTTTTACCTTGGGTGGTTCAACAACTCGAAGACATTTCATTCCACTGGCAGACGTTGTTCCAATGGGTACTATAAATATCGTAACACCAACTGGTCCTACTCATAACGATTTAGGAGGAGTCACAGCTCCGAGAGGTTCCAATTTGGGAGATCTCGGGCGAATTATGAGAGATAATCGCCGGACTCATTCAGAATTGGACCTTGAGGAAAATTCCGGTGATTCAGCCCCGGTGAGAACTCGTGCGGCAAGCTACAGATCTGAGGGACTCTTGTCTCCGGATGAGTGGTTTCGTGTCCAGCAGGAAAAATATGGCTGCTGAAAACGAACGTAGGGTACGGAATGAACGCTTTCATGCTAGTTCTCTGAATTATGACGACCCTCCTAGGAGATCTATTTCTCCTCCGATAAGGGGTAGTCATATTCAGTATAGTCAGCAAAGGGAACCGAATTTAAGTTATGCGCGAAGGTTACGTCCCCTTCCTCGTATCAACATGCGCGTGCCATCTTACGAGGAAGAGTTGGACGGTCACGATTCAACATACCGCCCTGAGGACAGTTATTACAGCGGGGACAGTCGGCTCCCGTCTTATGTAGGGGTTAGTCGTCCGCGTCCACCTGTCTGCAATGCAGAATACTACAGCAACGCTGAACACGATTTCTCTAAACCGTATCGCCCATAATCTTTTGCTGAGAAGTCAAAATTTATTGCAAGCATTGCGAAAGCTCCGTTCCCGATAAATGCAAAAATCCCAACATCTGTTAAAACGGGATGTCGGATCCCAGTGATCACCTACTGAGGTTTGAAGCAGTTGGAGGAGTCAGCGGTTGGACTCTTCCATACTGGTGTCACATGTTCGCATTGACATTTACTGGAGCTGCACGAGAGTGGTTTGAAAAATTACCATACGGACACATTAAGAGTTGGAAGGACTTTGTAGAAAAATTCTCCCAACATTTTAGCCAACAAACAAAGCATACACGTAATCCTTCGGAAATACTAGATGTTGAAAGGCGAAATAATGAATCCATTAAGGACTTCATTACTCGTTTTAATAACGAGAGCCTTAACATTGGAGGGGTTAGTGAAGATATGCTGCGGGGGGAGGGGGGGGGGGGGCGTTCCGCAAGAATGTCCATAGTGATGCCTTGATCTGCACACTAACCAGAAAGGACGGAATGCCCGAATCCTGGGATGAAATCATGACAGCGGCTAAGTTATTTGCAAGAACCGAAAAAACACTGGGGTCCAGCCGCCAGAAGCAATTACCAAGGGTCGAGTTCCAGACTCCAAGACCAAATAAACAAGCTAAAGGAACAATCTGGTCAAGGTTGCAACCGACCACAGAACAACCAAAGCAGTTCGATGCGAGATCGTTGATTGGCAACAAGAACAAGCGTAACTTTCCAACACGGTCTTCTAACAGCAATTGGACTCAGTTGTCAAAAACTCCCTCCGAGATCCTCACAACTGAGAATTTGACTTTCCGCAAGCCTCAACCGTTACCAAGGAAATCATTCCTCGATAACAAAAAGCATTGCACATACCACAATGATATAGGGCACAATACAAACGAGTGTGTGGCCCTAAGGAATGAAATAGAGGCAGCTGTAAAGAATGGAAAGTTGGATCATTTGGTCAAGAGTGTACGACCAGGGCCTGGTAAACCTCTCGCAAAGGATAACCAGTGCCCGGCCAAAAGGCAAATAAAAGATCTGAACATCCACATGATTCAGGGAGGCCAACAGATCAGTGGTAAAAGGAAAGAGTTTGCGGATGAGGAATGGAAAAATGAGCCAGTCATTTTTCCACGTATTAGAGGAGGACCATGCAATAAGAATCCTCTAATAATTACTGCTCTATTCGGGCATTATCAGTCACAATAAGTGTTCTTCGACACTTGTAGTACATCCGACAATATGTATGAACAGTGCTTCGAACAACTTGAGGAAGATGATAAATAGAGGTTACAACCTATTCATGCACCTGTTTCTGGGTTTGGTGGGGAAATAATGCACCCGCGGGGTGTCATTACATTCCTGGTCACACTTAGTGACGGAGTCCACTCAAGAACTGAGGAAGTCGAATTTTTAGTCTTACCAGCAACTTCCAAACATGACATTATTCTCGGACGAGAAGCAATTGGTGACTTCAATGCCCGTCCGTCCACAGCTCATGGAGCGGTAGGGGTTCCGACTCGTACTGCTGTAGCAATAATCCATGTTAACCGACATTGCTTCACCACCGAAAGTTTGAAGCCAAGTAAGGTTCCAAGACAAAATCAGAGGACTGAACCAGAGAAATGGATTCTTAACAAGAAATTTACTTACCAAACCGTAATAATTGGTCCGGTTATTTCTGAAATTGTCTGAACCTTTCTAAAGCAATTATTGATGAAGAACATTGACGCTTTCGCATGGCAGCCCGCGGACATGACCGGTGTCCCGCGGAGCATTTCGGAGCACAAGTTGAAGGTGAATCCACTAATCACCCCAATTGTGCAAAAGAAGCAAAAGATGGGCCCGGAACAAACGAAGGCCATGAGCGAGCAAGTGCAAGATCTTCTTCACGCCGGAATTATTGGGAAATCAAGTACCAAACATGGGTGGCCAACCCAGTGATTGTCCCGAAAAGCAACGGAACATGGAGGATGTGCATAAATTACAAAGATCTAAACAAAGCATGTCCGAAATATTGTTACCCACTTCCAGAAATTGATTTAAAAGTAGACGCTGTGGCCCCATTTAAATTCAAATGCTTCCTCGATGCTTACAAGGGTTATCACCAGATTCATATGCAAGCTGGTGATGAGGACAAGACAGCATTCCGCACCGATCAAGGAACATTTTGCTATAGAATGATGCCTTTCGGGTTAAAGAATGCGGGGGCCACATATCAAAGACTGATGATCAGTCGAAACCTTGAAGTCTATATGGACGATCTAGTGATCAAAAGCACCGAAGAGGATCAAATGTTGAGGGACATAGAGGAAACTTTTGAAACACTGAGAAGCATCAACATGAAGCTGAATCAGGCAAAATGTTCCTTCGGAATGGAGGAAGGAAAGTTCCTTGGAGTAATTGTGACAGACACAGGTTTTAATGCTAATCCAGACAAGATACAAGCAGTAGCCCGCATGCCATTCCCCGCATCCCTCAAAGAAGTTCAAACACTTAACGGAAGATTGGTAGCATTAAACAGGTTTCTGGCAAACCATGCTGCTAAATCTTACCCGTTCATCTCAACATTGAGAAACTGTCTCAAAAAGGCACAATTCAAATGGACTCCGGAAGCCGAGCAAGCATTCCAGGAAGTCAAGAAATGTTTAATGGAATTACCCACGTTGACAGCTCCTCATGCGGGTGAACCATTAACATTATATTTGTCGGCATCTGACATTGCCTTGGGGGCTGTTTTACTGACATATAGGAAAAACGTTCAAACTCCGATCTATTACGTCAACAGAACATTGTCAGATCCAGAAACAAGATATTCGACGTTGGAAAAGTTGGTCTTGGCATTAGTGTACGTAGCCCGTCGGCTCCACAGATATTTCCAAGGTCATCCCATCAATGTGTTAACCGGATACAAACTCAAGAACGTGTTGAGTAAGCCTGAATTATCCGGAAGATTGGCAAAATGGGCTATCGAATTAGGTGAACACTCGAAAGAGTATTAACCAAGACTGGCAATCAAAGGGCAAGTGCTGGCGGACTTCGTCACAGAAGTCCCACATCACAAAGAACAAGAATGTCTAATCGAACAACAACCCCAAGCACCTCTGGAACAAGGGCAAGTTTGGTCATTGTTCACGGAAGAAGCTTCTAGCAGTGAAGGGTCAGGTGCGAACTTAAGTCTAGTCAACCCTGAGGGGAATGAATTTACATACGCCATCAAGTTAGACTTTAAAATTACTAATAATGAGGCGGAATATGAAGCCTTCCTGGCAGGCCTGCGGATAGTGAAAAAGCTTGGGGTGAAACACTTGGAAGCACGGGTGGATTCAATGCTAATTGCGGGACAGATTAATGGAACGTACGAAGCCAAAAATGACGTCATGGCATCATATCTATCACAAGCGAGGGTCTTGATTCGCCAATTCTCTTCCTTTAGTGTTGTTCACATCAAAAGGAGTGAGAACAAATCGGCGGACGCTCTTAGCAAACTGGCTTCAACGAATTTTGAGCATTTTGCCAAAGATATTCGTGTCGAAGTTCTAGATCATCCATCCGTTCCAAAAAATCAAGTCCTGGTAATCCAAACAGGCGTCGAATCTTGGATGACGCCAATTAAAGCTTACTTGTCTTCTGGAGCACTTCCAGCGGGAAAGGCCGAGGCTCGGAAGATTAAGCACAAAGCTTTGAATTACCAGGTCACTGATGGAATTTTGTACCGGAGATCATTCCTTGGTCCGCTACTACGTTGTGTAAACGTGGAAGACGCAAATTACCTGATTCGAGAAATTCACGAAGGCATTTGCAGGTTACAAGCGGGACCAAGAATGACAGTTGTGAATATCATGAACGCCAGGTACTACTGGCCTGGCATGCATTTGGACGCTGTGCAAGAAATCAGAAAGTGTGATTCTTGCCAGCGTCATGCCCCCAATACTCTGCGCCCCAAAAACAAGCTGATTCCGGTAACATCTGCCTGGCCGTTCCAGAAATGGGCTATTGACATTATGGGACCTTTCCCAGAAGTCCCGGGACGAGTCAAATTCTTGATAGTGGCCATTGATTACTTCACCAAGTGGGTGGAAGCCAAACCAGTTGCATCAATAACGGCATCAAGCGTGAAAAAATTCCTTTGGGAATTTATCATTTGCCGGTTTGGTTTTCCGCAAGAACTGGTAATTGACAACGGGACCCAATTTGCTGACAGCGGACTACAAGAATGGTTGAAAGAACTTCAAGTCATCCAAGTATTCACATCTGTAGCTCATCTGCAAGCAAACGGTCAGGTCGAAAATACCAACCGAACTATCAAAGAAGGGATCAAGGCAAGGTTAGGAACTAAACGGACGGGTTGGGTTGACGAATTGCCCCATGTACTTTGGGCCTTCCGCACCCAGAAAAACTCTAGTAACTCGGAGACGCTGTTTAGTCTAACCTATGGCACCGAAGCCATGATCCCGGCAGAAATCGGGATTCCATCCGCGAGGGTTCGGTTAATTGATGATAATGATCACAAACTCAGGATGAATCTCGATTTACTTGAAGAAAAAAGAGAATTAGCATCGATCCGCGAGCACAATTATAAGCGATAGCTTCAGAAGTATTACAACTCACGGATCTAGAAATGCGAGTTCGATGCGGGAGACTTTGTCTTCCGCAATAACGAGGCTTCCGGTCAGGAGCCTAAGGGCAAATTAGCCCCAACTTGGGAGGGACCTTATAAATTCAAACAAGTATTATCTAAAGGCGCCTACAAGTTGGAAAAATTAGACGGCACTGATATCCCTCGAACTTGGAACGCAACACAATTGAAGAAATGCTATATATAGCAACTTTATTTGTTCTTTTCTTTTGGCCTGCGTGCCCACATAGATTAGCAAGTTATGTAATTTCCTTTATTGTAAGAAGGCTTATACCCAATATATGAAGAATCTTGCGCTAGTTTCATGTTATTTTGATAAGTTGTAATCTTTTATTGACAAAAACGAAGTTCCGGAGAAACACTTATCTTATAATACATAAGACAAAGTGCATCGAAAGAAAACAAGACTTCTTATTATTGATCAAAAGAGATTACAAAAGAAGGAAAATTTACAAAGAAAAGCATATATACATCTA
Source organism: Bidens hawaiensis (assembly GCF_021521415.1). Taxonomy (NCBI): domain Eukaryota; kingdom Viridiplantae; phylum Streptophyta; class Magnoliopsida; order Asterales; family Asteraceae; genus Bidens; species Bidens hawaiensis. Next base: position 14,004 of record NW_027496244.1, on the reverse strand, counting down.
CGGGGCGACATCTTCTCCTTCCGCAGTATTATTGGCTTCTTCTTCTTCCTCCTCATCAAGATCCAACAGCACCTTATCCGCAACTTCCGATATATGATCGAAAAGGGAAAACTTCAGAGTGTCAAAATCTTTGGTTTTCTTAATGAGAATAGAAGTAGTGTCCTTGCCGGCCAACACATACTCCTCCGGGAGACGGCCCTCAGAACCGAATTTGTAACCTTCTTCAAAGCCCATCTGTCGGCCTGCCTGCTCGGAAGCACGAAGGAGCACTGCTACGCAATTCCCGATATCGTCACTGTTTCAAACGTCAGTGATAACCTGTTAAGTTATATAAACATGGGTGAGCACACATAAGTCCGAATTACTTGTATTAACCCAAAAGATTCGATACCTTAGGTATTGTCATTGTTAAAAGCCACTTCTTATCCGCCTGAGCCCGGATAAGGCCCATCTTGTGACCAGCACATTTTAGAGCATGGTCTCGATTCTTGGCGTTAAGGTCGGATAAGCGCTTGTCCTTGGCCACTGAGTCAGCCTAAAGGGTTTTTATTAGCTCAGCTTTTTCATCCAGCTGCTTCTGGAAAACAACCTTAGCTTCCTAAGCGACAAGGCGTTCAGCTTTCTCCCGCCTCCATGGCTCGATGACTGTCCCGAGCTTCAGTCAGCGCCTTAAGAGCTTCTTTTTTGGCGTCAAGTAACTTAAGTTTGGTTTCATCTAGCTCTTCGTTCATAGCCAACCAATCCCGGCGTATCTCTTGGTTGGTGGAAACAGTGTTCGCCATGTGATAATAATTTGAGTCCAGTAGTTCCTGGCGAATGCGACGATGTTGTCGCTCCCTCTCGGCGGAAGGGATACTTTCCTGCAGATATCCATGGCATACGTCTGCGTCGCTCAACACTGAGTTCCAGCGCAACAACCAACGAGGATTGTGCGGGGCAGTATCCTCATCCACTTGAGATGAAGAAGCCTGCCCCCCATATTTAAACACACTAACCCCACCTTGATTTCGGAAGTGATGCTCATGATGGGGTGGAGATGTGCAGAGATGCTCGGACCCACCAACCTCATTCTCCCTGATAGGAGAAGTATCCGATAAATTGATCGGATCTTGAACAGTGTTTAATGGTGAGGTTGGTGGAGTCGGAAGTTGTGCAGCAACTGAACTCTTGAAACCTGGAAAATTTTCAAAGAAAAACTTTTAAGGTCACCAAAAAGCAGTAAGTCCAAGTATAATCATGAGAGTTCAAAACTTACCCTTAGAAACGTCTTGGGCAGAAAGCTCTCGAAGGCGAGCTCCCAAGTCCAGAACGTTAGCCTTCTCCTTCTTCTTCTTGGAAGGGGCAGCATCGGAAGGCTGTGTTTTCCGCTTGCCAATAGCCTTTGAAGCACCCACTTCCGTAACCTGAGGTTCGCCCTCAACGGATTGAGGACCACCTTCCTCACCTGTTGATGGATCGGTGGTGGCCTTCGAATCTTGCTTGTGGGTCAAACCTAGAGTCGAAAGTGAAGGATTAGTAGCACCAATTGATAACCCTCCTTCGCAGAGTAACGACTCTTCGCTAGACTAAAGAAGTACTATCACCCCGCTCGAAGTAGCAGCAGCTATAGGTCGAGGTTGAAGAATACCTTCACACTTTTTGACAAACTCCTCACCTTGAGCATACATTGCCTCGGAGACAACAGGCTCCGGAGTAAGTGTGGTGGAGAAAAGGAAGTTACTCCGCGTGCGCTCCAAAAAAGGCACGTCATGATGTGTGATGGGGCGGCGTACCATCATGCCCCCCACCTTATCCAACAGAGTGGAAAAATTGTACCTTCATATGCAATTGGTGAATGTTAAAATAAGAGAATGAAAAATCCGGATTGATACAAGTCAAAATTTACCTCCGTCAGTGCTCTCATAATAGGGGTCCAAAGTAGGAAATGGCCACCGCCGGTTCATCTTTGCATATCCATCACCCCTTCGTGAATATGGCGCATGGCTGTCGGTGTTTGGGTCAAAGTGTCAAACCACTTATGACCCTCATACTCAATGGCCGGGATCTCGGGGGCTGCGTCTTCCGATTTCCGTCGGGCCATTGTAAATGGAATGACGTCCTCTCGAATCCAAAAGAACTTGGACTTCCACCCGTGGATGCTCCGGAGCCACTCGAAGCCAATCGGACCTTTCCCGGTGGTGGCGAAACCGTACCATCCGTCACGATACGTCATTTTATAAAATATGGCAAACATATTGACAGATGGGTCGTAGTTATGGGATTGGCAGCAGAATTCGAAGTGTCGAATTCTTAATATCCCAAACGAGAATTTGGGATAAGTGAAGCCCATAAGCCTTCATAACCGACCGAACGAACTTCGTCACGAGTAACCGGAAGTTACCCGTAGTAAAATGATAAAGATAAACAACCATCTTCTTCGCCGGAGGGGCTGTCGCTAATGCCCCTTTCGACCGGCGTTCGGCTTCCCATTCCGGTGGAAAGCCGTATACGTTTTTAACGTCTTGGAAATCCTTATCTTTAATGTCACATCCGACCTCATGAATAGCAGGAGGATTTTTCTTTTGGCCAACCATTGGAATAGAATGTAAAGACGAATGTAAGAAAGCAAAGTTCTCTAATGTGATCGAAGGAGAAAATATGAAAGTAATAAGAATGGGTTGAAGACATCAAGGACTTATTTATACCCATCGCAGTTAATGCGACTGTCTGACTGACAGAGGAAAGAGAAAATGCGAACCATGGGATGATTGACACGTCAGGCGGGAGATTCGAAAAAGCGTGACAGGCTGTATAAAGGCGTTATACACATCTTGTCAGCCACCGCTTAAAATTCTCTCACTGCCACGTCACCAATACTATCCAACTTACACAAGTTCAAAATTTACAAGAATGTCCAAAGTGATTACAAGAATGTGGAAAGAAATTACAAAATCTTAACTTCTAAATCTATCCTATGGGTCGGGAGCCGAGGTGTCTTCTGGGGCATTTTAGGATGTATCCTCGGATTCGTCATCCTCAAATTCATCATCTATATAGACTCTTAACTGCTTCACGCCATCCTCAGTCAAGGAAAACTCCGGAAGCATATGTTGCAGCGGAAAGATCAGATCATCGTACTCTTTTACCTACATATCCAATTCTTGCTTCACGTCAAGGCATAAAGCGGGTGGCTCTCAATAGATTGTCCGAACTGGGCAAATGCCAACCCTTCATTAAAGCCCTTTACCCGGCCAACGCCTTCCGAAGCAGTTGTCAAGTACATAAAGCAGTCAGTAAGCTCCGTACTCTTCTTGACATGACGGATGACCTAACAACAAAACATAAGGGACACGTTAGCAGACAATACTCGAAGTGCACAGATAAAACAACATATGAGAAACTCTTACAGAGTCAAGGCCACGGTTGAGGAAATATTGCCTTTCTTGTTCAGCACGCTCCGCCCGGGCACGAAGCCCATGTAATTCATTTGCAGCTCGAGCCTCTGCTTCAGTACGAGACTGCAGTAAAGAATCGTACGCAGACTGCATCTCCGCAGCAGTTTTATCTTTCAACTCGGAATGCTCTTTCTGCAGCTTCAATTCAGCCTCGAGCTCCTGGATCCGGACGCCTTGGCGGGACATTTCATCCTGTGCCTTCGCCTAATCGTCCTTCTTTCTTTGAGTTTCAGCCCGGGCAGCCTCAAGAGTGGCGTTAGACCTCTCGCAGGCTTCCTTCCAACCCTAAGCAGCAGCAACACTTCGCTCTTTCTCTTGTTTGAGTGCAGCCTCGGCGTCGACTTGCTTCCACCTAGCTGCACTCGCTGCTTGGCGTTGCACTGCAGCATCCTTTTCTGCAGCCTTAACAGCTTCAGAAGCTGCACCCAGCTTCCCACCCATTGTTCGCCACTCTCGTAAGATTTCTTGACAACAGGCTAAGCTGTTAGTCAAAGAAACGGACAAATCAGTATGAAGTTCTTGGTGAGAGCGAGTTTGTTGATACGCCATTTCAGCAGATGGCATGCAATGTTCAACAAAACTCATGCAGGTCTTGGAATTCGAAACCCGAGACCCATTGACAATGTCCCAAGGCGGGACAAACAAGTCATAGTCCCCCCCCCCCAAACTGCACGTTCCCGAAAAATTAAGAACTTGAGGTTCCAAGACGAACGAGAGTAGAGGAAGACTGTTGTGGGGCACCTTGCGAGGAACCTCCTCCAGCCTCATGGACAGATGGTCCGAATAAAAAATCACCTCCTCTGCCCAACGTAAAAGGCGAGGAGGTAGAATAAAATTGAGGAGCAGATCGCGGGGGAGATTCATTAATCCTGAAGCCCTCTGCAGTGACTTCAGGATTATCATCTTGAAAACCAGTGGCATCCCCACCCTGGAAAAGATAATCCAGGGATTCGGTAGTCACCGGCTGAACGTTGGACCCCTCCACGGTTGTTTCAGTATGAGGGGTAGCAGATTTATCCGCCTCCTTCTCCGGAGGAGGAGACGGTTGTTTTTCAACATTCGGTGTCGGCGTTGGTAGCCTATCAACTACATGACCTTCAGCAATGGACGGATCTGCATAAGAAAATCATAGTTAGATCTCATTTTCAAAACATAATAAAAAGTTAACAAGCAAGATCTCACCAGTCACCGTCCCCATACGCTCTTCAAGGCTGGGCGGTGGCGGCTTCCTTGGATGATGTGTCCGGTGCTTCTTCGTCTTCGGTCCTTTCCCGGCGTCCGTAGAACTGGTGCCTGCGTCACTTGCCTGGGAAACATGGAAAGGTCTTTTCCTGTAAAGTTCTGCCAGCAAATGTGAGACAGATTAAATTTCAGAGGCATCATCTGAGCTTTCCTCCTCAAGGATGGCAGAATCATCACTTAAAATAACGATTGTCCCGTCGGAGGTCAACGCGTTAAGAGGCGGAGGGTTCAGGATGTACGCACCTGATTCGAAGATAGCCTCCGAGACAACTAGTTCGGCACGCACTTTGACTGGGAAGAGAAAATATTTAGCAGTCTTTTCAAGGATAGGCGTATCCTTTGCATCGCGAACGGTCCAACCCACGCAGCCCTTTCCATCATCCAGGGCATTCAACATTGATCCAAAACCTGAAAACAAACGCAAACATCAACAATAGAGCCTTAAAAATGGAAAGGAAGAGGAACAAAGCAGCAAAAATTACGGCCATCTAGGTCAATGAAAACAGGCTCCATGAAAGGAGAAGGCCACAAGCGGCTCATACCCGCCCATATAAGGGCTTCCTCAGGAAGTGCCCGCATCGACGTTGGTGAAAAAGTTAGCTTGCGGAACCAGTCGCGCTTCTCATGGTCAGCGGGAGTAATATCAATAAGAGCGTCGTTGGGAGCACGACGGACTATGGTGTCCGGTACCACGTCCTCAGAAATCCAGAAGAATTTTTTCTTCCAATCCTTGGAAGTCTCCTCAGTTACATTGCCGATAACTCTATCAAGCAAACTATGGCAAGTAAACTACCCATTTCAGTTTGCCATCTTATTGAAGACAACGAACCGATCCAGTCGGGGCACTATCTCATGTGCCATACATACAAACTCGAAATGACGAATTCGCATGACGGAACGGGGGTGAAGCTGAGATAAGTGAATCCCAAACCCTTGATCACTCGTTGAAAAATCTTTGTGATGGGAAGGCGAAAATTCCCACGATCAAAATAGTCGGCATACAAAGCCATCTTCCCAGGAGGTGGAAAGCTGGCAATAGAGTTGGCAGATGGAAACTCTGGTTCCCATTCCTGCGGAATACCATAGGTCGTAATAAGCTTCTGGTACTCATCCAGGTCCCATTGGACCTCTATCTCATCAACTTCAGATTGAACAGTCGCCATTACAGAAAACAATTGGTGAAATGCTTGGATTATTTCAAAGAAAAGAAAGATCGAAAGTTTCAGAGAAAGAAAGCAAGTTAGTATTCAGAAATCAAAGGCGATAAAACTTCAAAAAGAAGTTAACTCCCTCTATTTATACTCACCGCAATTAATGCGAAGGGATGAGAACAGTGGAGAGAGAAAAACGGCCCCAATGAATGATCGCCACGTCACGCGGGTTAACTAGAAGTCCCTCATAAGGCACCCGCGGGACATAAGAACCATTCGCATAAATCATTTGAGGAAGAAGCACTCTCATGGCACATGCAGAAGCATCCTTGCACCCTCAAAAGTCATCCGCAAGAAGGAATACCCTTCCGCGTAAATGACTACGAGGTAATGCTCAGGGACAGCTGTCAATAACTAATTACTTTCTAGAAGATTTGCCAAGATGCTTTCTTGGGAAATACGTGATCCTCCGGCCAATCAACCAGTGACACCTGGCAAGGCCGTTATAACCATGCACATGGCTAATATTACCCCTTAACCAATATCAGAAGGACGCGTGTCTAGGTTGTTATACATGCACATGCAATGTATAAGCTGAACCTATCATATGAGGACACGTGTCCAGGTGGTTATTAGAGCATCTTCTAAAGGGACAGCTAGCCCAATCACCTTCCCTCCCCCTTCGGCTATAAATACCCTCTCAATCATCATGAGGTATTCATTCACTCCCACGGTACTCTTTCAATTTACTTAAGTGCATTATTTTCGTCAGAATTGTACTTATTCTCACGTCGGAGGGTGGTTACGGGAAGACCCCCCCACTTGTCCTTGCCGTAACGAGCTCACGGTGTCTGTTTTGCAGGTATTCGTCACTGGACTTTGGGCAATTGGGTTCATATCGTAATTGGCAGTTAACCGTATCCTACCCTGTTGATTCATTGGATCTAGGACCCATTAGTGGGGAGTAGATCCATGTTTCTTCAGATTACTTATCCTCAGCACCAGCTTTGATGAAGCCTGTGGATGGAGAATCCTTATACTTGTACTTAGCCATCTCAGGGAATGCAGTAAGCGTAGTCCTTGTGAAGGACCACGAAGGTGAACAACATCCGGTTTATTATGTGAGTAAAAGTCTTCTAGATGCTAAAGTGAGGTATTCTCATTTAGAAAAATTAATTCTTGCACTTATTTTGGCTTCTACTAAATTAAGACATTACTTTGAGACACATACTATTATTTTGAGAACTAATTATCCTGTTAAGAATGTGCTTAGAAAGCCGGAGTTGTCATGGAGAATGGCCAAATGGGCTGTGAAGCTGAGTGCGTATGATATTCAGTATGTGCCCATAACAGCCATCAAGTCACAAGCATTAGCAGACTTTGTAGCTGATTTCAGTAGTGACATGCAAAAGGAAGCTGACTTGGAGGTTCAACAACTGGAAGAAACTAAGGATCCTTGGATCCTCTTCACAGATGGAGCTTCCAACATAAGAGGAACAAGATTAGGTATCCTACTGAAATCTCCACAGGGGGACATAATACCCCAGTCTATAGCATGTGAATTCAAGAGACGAATAATGAAGCAGAGTATGAAGCTCTGATCACAGGTTTGCAATTAGCTAAACACATGAGGATCAGGTATCATTCAAGTATAGATAGATTCGTTATTGATAGCTAACCACTTTAATGGCTCATATGCTGTTAAAGGAGAAAAATTAATCAAATATCTAGATATTGTGAAGTAATTAGCAAAATCCTTCGAATTTTTTAGTATTATACAGGTACCAAGGGAAGAGAGTGCTGGGGCAGATGCCTTGGCAAATTTAGCTTCATCCTTGAAGATTCCAGAATATATGAAGATCCCAATCATCCATATACTCTCACCAGCAATAGGAGAACAAGAAGTTGGGGAGATAACGACTAGCAAAGAGATTGTGCTTTTGGATCCATTATCCTCGAATAATCAAGGATCTTAGATCCTCCCAATCAAGAAATTCATTCAAGATGGAGAGATTCCCACGACGGAGAATCCCAAATCCTTCAAACTTAAGGTATCACAATACATTTTATTTTGTGATATCCTATATAGAAAATCTCTTGCAGATCGAAGATCCTGAAATCCAAGAAGTACTTAATGACTTTCATGAAGGTGACTGTGACAACCACACTGGAGGCAGAGCCCTATTTTCTAGAATTCTAAGAAATGGTTACTATTGGCCAACTATGAAGAGAGATGCAACGGAGTACTTAAAGAAGTGTGATGCTTGCCAAAGGCATGAAAACATCCTACATCAACCAGCAGAACCTATGTATCCTATATCCTCATCATGGCCTTTCATGAAGTGGGGCATGGATATCGTGGGTAAGCTACCTAAAGCACCAGGAGGTAAAGTATTCATGCCTGCGATGACAGATTACTTTTCAAAGTGGATAGAAGTAGAAGCTTTTGTTCAAGTACGCGAAAAAGAGGTGATATCTTTCATTAAAAGAGATATTATTACTAGATTTAGTACCCCTTCAGAAATTATATGTGACAACGGTTCCCAGTTTATCGGGAAAAGAACCACTAATATTTGTGGCAGTTAGGCCATCAAGATGATTACCTCTACTCCAGTGCACCCTCAAGCTAAAGCTAATGGCCAAGCATAATCAAATAACAAAATTATCATCAAAAACTTGAAGAAGAAACTGGGATCCAAGAAAGGCAAGTGGGTTGAAGAGATATCATATGTTCTTTGGGCCGACATGACAACACCAAAGATTTCAACGGGCCAAACACCTTTCTCATTGGTATTTGGATCAGAGGCTGCTATCCCTACGGAGATGGTGGTTCTGACAGCCAGAACAAGCATCTATGATCCTTAAGCTAATAATGGAATCCTTCTCGAAGACTTGGATATTGTTGAAGAACTCAGAGACCTAGCCAAAATCAGAATGGCAACATATCAACAAATGGTATGTGGGGTATATACAATAAGAGTATAAAGATCTGAAGATTTCAAGAAGGAGATTTAGTCTTGAGGAAAGCCTTCCAGAATACAACCAATCTGGCAGATGGAAAGCTAGCACCCAAATGGGAAGGTCCATATCTGATAGAATCAGAGGCAGGAAAGGGAGCATATCACTTGCTCACTATGGAAGGAAACAAGTTAACAAGAGCGTGGAATGCTATCCATCTCAAGAAATACTTTTTCTAATCAGGGTCAAGCATCCTCAAGGGATCAAATATTACTAAAGGATCAAGGATCCTAAAATTGGTAATATCTATCTAATCACTTATTCCTTTCAGATTCTTGTTGATTTAATGAGAATATATTCTTAACGTTTGTTTTCCCAATCTTTAAGTAACAATGCAGATTTCTATGAAGGGTTCAATGATTAAGAGGTTGGTCACCTCTCCCTCACACTTAAGGTACACTATTGTGTCCTTTGGCTTAGCCCACGATTAAGGTGTAACCCCCGATGGTCATATCTTCCAAGGTTCGAAGGTTTTCACCTTTCTTATAAATTAGAGTTTCTACACTCTCGCCTGGAGCGCACGTTATCCAACGTATAGTCCGGGGCAGCGGGACCAGTTCACTATACGTGGCTGACAATTTCGTTGTCTTCGGCTATATGGAGGATCTTACGATTTATGGTAGACGTACCTACCACCGTTTTATAACATTTTCATGTTATCTCAAGACAAAAGTTTCTAGCATTTTTATGTTAGCTAAGGTTTTGGCGTTTTCACATCACTTACGTTTGGGCAAATCCCCGTTAACATCTGCATCTTTGGGCAAGTCCCCAATTTGGGCTTGTCCCCAGTTTAACACCGGTACGGGCTTGTCGCAGTTTTTGGGCTTGTCCCCAGTTACATGGGCTTGTCCCCAATATATTTTATGGGCTTGTCCCCAGTTTGTTGGGTTTAATCCTGTAGGTTCCCTGGACGGATCGCACGAGATATCTCGGTCTACTCAGGTGCGGAATCCCTGCGTAGATCGTTACGAGTATAGAACACGAATCACACGAACACACGTTATATATTATAACTCAAACACGTGATGTAATATCACTGTTACAGACTCTCGTCCTCACGTTACAATGAACTCGAACTACTGACACGAACTTAAACAACCATTACAAACCAAGCCGTAAGCTAGGTATATAAATACACGACAACTTCGCCTGGCATGTTCAGGCGAAGTTGTCCATAACTTCGCTTGACTAACAAGTTCGCCTGTTAAGCGAACTTGTCAGTAACTTCGCTTAAACATACAAAACATAATTAAACATTACAGACTCGATTACAGACACTAGACTATGAACTACTGACATTATGCACCAACAGACTCCCCCTTGGCAGTAGCTTCATATCTTGATCTTTAAGCACTTGTCTTGTAATCTTCAATCTTGTATCTTCACGCACGCACTCCTTCTCTAACACAAACTGACACAACTCTTTGATACTTCCTCGCTTCGTCCTTCCAAGCAGGAATATAAAAGATTTTCTTCTCATTAAGCACCTGCAGATCAGCTTGCGATAATTTTACCAAATGCATCGGATCGTAAACTCTTAGGAGCTCTTGTTCATTCTCGTCTTCCATCACCGCCTCTGCTGTCTCACAATCCACATACCACCACTTTAGGTCTTTAAGCACATGTATCTTTATTGACAACGAGACTACGAAACACTGAATCAACATAGCAAACTAAGTATTTCATACATGCAAAACAAAATACTTGTAATTCCAAAAAACATTTGATCATGCCACCACACGCCTCTTCTTTTCTAAATAATCAATGAAGTCATCGAAATACTTTTTCTGCAGTTTAGTATAGCCAAATATATGACTCAACTCCATTGCATTCACCTTGTAGATCTTCCGTTCACCATTGACTATAACCGATCTAAGCGATGCGGCCACCGACTCCTTGGTGAAGAAGCCATCTTCCTCGTTTCTTGGTATCACGATTCCCACTTGTTTGTCCTCGAGTACTCGAGAATTCAGAGCTTGCTCCCCCGAAATCGGTAGCATTATTAGAGGGTGACCGAACATTAGCCCTTCCACAATGGAACTCCAACCACAGTGAGTTAAGAAACCACACACTGATTCATGACTCAGTATTTGTAACTGAGGCACCCAACTCGTCCGCACCACACCACGGTCACGAGTTCGTTCCAAGAACCCAGCTGGCAACTCATTCGAGTCTTGGGTAGTAGAACCCGCAGGTTTTCTGAGAGCCCAAAAGAATGGCAACCCGGAGAGCTCGAGTCCCAAAGCTAACTCAACCAGCTGCGTTTTGCTCACCATAAACTCGCTTCCTAACGCCACATACACCACTTGACCTTTTTGTTGACCGTCGAGCCACTTCTTGATTGTCACCCATGTTTCGGGTGGGTTGGTGTTTCGGGTGGCATTAATCCCACGGGAACCACTGGTAGCTGATGTAGCTTCTCTAAAAGGGTTAGCCATTGGGGTTCGAATTCATAAAAATGTCTTATAAACAAACAATCAGATCCCTTCAAACCCATCCCCAAACAATATGTATCTGAAACCTCGTCAGAAGCATTAACTGAAAAGTTGGTCATCAACCAATCGGCCTCATGCTTCCGATAGCATACTTTGCTTGGGAAGGGAATCCACTTCCGCGGTGTTAAGAAATCCTCAATTGTTATTCGTTTGTCTATACCATTTATCATGCGGTCGGACGACTGTCCCAAAGAAGCGATGAGCCATGTAGAGAGAATCGAGAAGAAGGCACCTGAGATTCCAAGGCCGGCCGCGACGGATGGCAACCAGTAGGGAGCAAAATCATAAATAATCCTATCCGGAGACTCTTCCTCTAGAAACCGAGTGACATCTGGCTGAAGACCGTCGAAAGCTCTCTTGAGGTAATGAACATCAATAGTGCGAACGTCCATGGTCGACTCTGCATTTTCTGGAAGCTCTTGAACACGTGGATGTGTGAGTTTAACAAGATTTATGAGCTGTGGGAGGTGGGAAGCAGGGAGACGTTGTATGTTTCTGGTGGTGGAGAGAAAAGAGACTTTGTGACCCTTTCGGGCTATAAATTTGGAGAGTTCGAGGAAAGGGAGGATGTGACCGAAAGCAAGCCATGGAAACACGGCCACATGCAGCTGCTTACAGCCCTCCGAGGAGTGGGTGCTAGTCATTTATATAAATGATAAGGGTCAGGGGATTAGGCTGTTTTTAGTTTGGATTTATGTAACTACATAACAATAAGTACATATTTATAGCAGAAAATACATACATTTATTAAAAGTTTATAGAATTAAATATATACGTTTTGTTTGGATTTAAAGAATCTTTTTAAATACGTGATTGGATCAGAATTTGTTTCGATTCAATTCAAGTTTATCACAGCTTTCTGTACTTAATTACAAAAAAAGTAATTTAAAAATATGGGTACTCTACAATATAATTTTAAAATCCTTTGTAATATATATTTAATCAAATAGTTGTCTATAATATATATAAACGAAAACATAAAAATCATACGTGTCGTGATATGGCCGCTCCTCCTTTTTTTGAAGTCACCAGATTTGTTTGATTTTTAAATGGAGCCTTCTATTGCATTTGGCCTGAATTCATGGGTATGGATCTCATCAAACCTAGATATTTTGTAAACGGGTTATAACATCTCATTAAATTAAAATCCAATCTTACCAATTACCAAATATTTGATTTAAAAATCCTATAAATGATATACTAAAAATTAATATTTGACTTTTTTGAAAAAAGAAATATATTATTTATAATTAAAATACCAATTTTATAGTAAATAAACGGGTCTTGGGTCTCATCAAACCCATATAACTTTTAAACCAGGTTATAACATCTCATTTATTTTTGAAACAATTTATCATCAAACCATAAGTATATTATTAACTTTCATACAGTAAAAACATAAAAATTCAGAAAATAAATAAATATTATAAACAAATAATATAAAACAACCCCCGTAAATATAAATGAAATCTCCCTATTTTTTTCAAGCCATTAGATTGCTTTATTTGGGAATGGTGGTTTCTCATGCATTTGACCCGAATTCACGGGTATGGGTTTTACCAAACTTAGATAGTCATTAAACGGGTTATATAACATCTCATATATTACAAATTAATCTCACCAAATATTTGATATACAAAAATTAATATCAGATTTTAAAAAAAGATATTATTTATAGTTATGAAACAGTTTTATTGTAAAAAAATAAGCGGGTCATGGGTCTCATCAAACCCATATAGCTTTTAAACTGGTTATGACGTTCCATTTATTTGTGAAACCCTTTCATCATCAAACGCTAAGTATATTATTAACTTCCTTACAATAAATAAAGTTAAAATACAAAAAAGATATATAAATATTAGAAACGTAAAATGTAAAACAAACTCCATAATCAAACCTTAATTTAAATTCTCAATAAGGATTTAGTTCCATTAGCGATTCTTTTTTCTTTTAAGTTTACCTAAATGAAAAGTTTCACAAAATAATATCCAAATTATAACAAATAAATATAAACGAATAAATATAAAAATTAAGTAGATAATTCATTCAACGTTTCATTAAAAATGAACATAACCCAGCATAAATTAATCAAAATAGGTTCGAGTATATTATTAACTTTTTACAATAAATAAACTAAAATAAATTCATAATATTAGAAACAAAAAATTTAAACAACCCCCGTAATACAGGGAATAAAAACTAGTAGAACTAATATATACGTTTTGTTTAGATTGAATATTTTCAATCAAATGGAATTTGTCTCGATTTAGTTCATGTTTATCACAGATTTCTATATATTACAAAATCAGTTTAATATGTAATTATAAAATCTACCTATCTTAATAAAGAAAAATAATTGGGACACATGTAAGTTTATGGTTAAATCTTATAACTTTTTTCCATCTAAAACTAATATTTTAATCGATCATAATATATGTCATATTCACTATCCTTTTACACTCTATTTATATCATATCAATATATTTTTATAAAAACAAATATTAACATATTATTTTACTATGTATTCTAAAATACTTGGTAAAATCCAAAAGTCAACAACAAACCATATTTGTTAAAAATTGAAAAAAGTATAATTTCAAATGTTACATTAACATATTGTACTATGTATATTGTTGAAAATTATAAATCAAAACATAACTCGAA